>NC_056738.1:253299000-253426500 GCF_019279795.1 Protopterus annectens
ATTCACCCCGGGGATCATGTCAGTCGCCCTGCTAGACAGGGGTCCAGAGAAGTAAATACTGTGGGAAGAAATATCCAGGGAATTGTTACGGCTAGGCTTGCATAGGCCCTAGGGCCGATAGCCTAGTACCAACCTATGAACCTAATTCTGAGTTTGAACAAAAGCAGTAAATAATGCTAGTGAAATGTTTTGTGAAATACTGCATAAGATATGGCCACACTCAAAAATCAAAGAATATCATTATCAAAGCACAATTAACATTCTTCAAGTGGCATTTAAAAAGACTGGAGCAATGAAGATCTTCCCAGAGAAAGTAACCTGTTAACCAACAAGGTGAATTTTGCCCTTTTCCCAACTGTAGTGCTATCTCAGCAGTTGGTATATTTAGTTAGGGGGCTGTGGGGGTGCATGCCCCCACACTAGGGGTGTGCAGGTGTAGCCTCCCCATTTGGGAGGTTAGGGATGGTGTGGTTTAGGTTTTGTGTCTTTTTGGATGAGTGATTACTTACCCTTCATTGCTCCAGTCTTTTGCTGAAATGGGTTTTTGTTATTTTCTCCTTGACGATGTGGTCTTCCATAATCTTGGGTTTCGACAAGCTGAAGTACACCCATATATATATATATATATATATATGTGTGTGTGTGTGTGTGTGTAGTGTATATACACACACACACACACACACACACACACACACACACACACACACACACACACACAGAGATATATCATAGCAAGAACCTCATGATAAATAATTGGACAGATGGGACAACAGTAAATGTTCTTATTCTGTTTTCCCATAAGGTAAATCACATCTGTATGATGTCATCATTATTTTGGAGTATAATAAATTGGAAGTAATTGTAATCACTTAAGATGATGTGAATCCATATTGCTGTCAGTTTTTGAGTGTTACTGTCTGTTAACTGGAAGGAAAGGAACAGGGATGGACATGTAAAAGTATTTTTTATGGATAGAAGGGTAGAATGATGATATTTCCTTCCGAGGAGTTTGTGAAATGCAAAATGATAGGAAGGGGTCAAAACAGAATGGCTCAGAAAACAGTAGACATGAAAAGAAGAACAAATGAGGCTAACTGAGACAGGATCTAGTGGCAACAAAAACAGATCTAAGTAAGCCCAAGGTCTTCCTCTGGAGCTGCAAAACAGTTTGTAAACTCTGGTGCTCACTAAGATTACTCTTAGAGAAATCAGGCTATTCAAAATTCACTTTGTTATGAGAGACAGCAATACTGCATATATTCAAAAGCAAGAATAATAATTTGCACCAAACTTAGACGAAAACAAAACAAAATAACCAAAGTCCTCCACTGGTTCTGAGAAAGACGAAAAGCCACCTGAATTTTAACGTTTAATTTTAACGTTTTAACGTAATAATTTCTTTGATCACATAATAATAACACAATGCAGCCTATTAAAATCTTACATAGCAAAGAACTGGGTAGACAGATCAAGACTAACCTGGTCAGAATACAAAAGCAGGGCCAAAAAACATATATTGGCTGAGAAGCTTTATACAAAAAGTCAGAAGACCCAAAGATATTATCAGAATTACTGCAAAACATTAATTAATATATTATCATAAAATGCAAGACAAATGCTAATAAAACAAAGATAGTAAACACATCTCTTATTTGGGAGTAGTAGCAGCATTATCTTAAGGTGACAATTTTTTGTAAATATGTATATAAGGCTTAGTAGAGTACACTGATATCTTTGTGTAGGTTGGCATTATACTTGTAAATATGCTCTCATCTGTCAGTATAATGTACAAGTGAAATGTTAAATAATATTACCATGACTAACATATAACATGACCATTTCTTTGTGTTTATCCAATACTGTATTCCTAGCTATTTTGAATGTTATTTAGTAAACTGTGTATTATCTATTAAATTAACTTCCTCATGTTAAACATTCTGTAACATTCAACTGTACCATGGTTACATCTTGTTTATCTCTATACTTGTATTTTATGTAAGAAAATATTCAATAAAAAGTTATTTGAAAAAAAAAAAGGCCTTCCTCTGTTGTCATATTCTAATGTTTGCATGCATGTATATCTGCATGGTTGTAGTATCATGAGTTTGCTATTAAATTATGCAGTGATGTCCTAATTTACTAAATGATTTTCATTTCTGTGTTATGTTACAGACTTGCCTTTATAAATCTCTGTGGTGCTGCCCAGCCATAATAAACGTGTCACAAAAGGATGACTATCTGCATTTTTTCACCCCTCCCTCTTAAATGAAATACATTGACCCACTTCCCCCCATTACTTTTACTGATGAGACTGGAAGCAAAGATCATGCCTACTTATAACATACAACTTCCAGTCATAATTTGCCTATAGCTAGTGGGGTCTAGCTTTGGACATCATGCATTGTTAAAGATGTGTGTGGATGTGTGTGTGTATCATTGTATATTCTCATGCTATTGTGAAGAAACATTTTGTTTTTCAGAGGAAATTTGCTTATCTCAGACAATTTCTTGAAAATGGGGTAGAACATTACTTTGCACACATTTTTATGTTTAGCTAGAGTCTTTCTGTATGAGTCCTATGTGCAATGATTACTTTTTTTGTTTCTGCTTTATTTAATACCCATCTCTTGGGTTTATACTTCAAAAGACTTCTTGTAAAGTTGATTATATAACAACATAGCTCAAACCTTCATATAAGCTATTTTGGTTTAGTTTAAGAAGTTCAAAAGCGACTACACTCATTGTGTTTTGGCTTATTGAGTGGAATGCATTGGTAAAGACTTGTATCTCTGAACATTCTCAAGTCAATATGTTGAAACAGTTTTTTGTTTTCAAGAGAAATATATTTATTTCCCTAATTCTTTAAGAAACGTAGGTCTATAAATAACTTTGTAATGTATTTTTCTGATTTGGGGTGTTTTTTCTGGGTGGGTCACATATGCTCCTGCTGTGGGATTATTGCTTGGTTGCTCTTGGGGTTTAACAGTCCTGGGGTTGATTATCCGAAGCTTCTTAATAAGCTCAATGTTACACAACATAGATAGATCCTTTGCTTATCTTTTACCGATAAGGTTAAATAAGACCAAAATATCTCTCCAGCTAGTACAGATCTGTTTTTTTTTTTTTTTTTTTGGATGGGCCGCATTATTAAAGGTATATCTGACACTGTCCATTCTCAAACCAGCACACTGTAAATTTGCTTCTCTTCCATGATGCCCTTAGAAAAGAGGACTTGTAAATGATTTTCTTCACCTGATTTTGTGTTTTCATAAAAGTTATCTGTAAATGTATGAGCACTAAAATGAAATCCACAGTGTACAATAAAGATAATCTGTCCTCCTCAGTGGGTGTACTACTTCAGACAAATGAAAATCAACTGCAAATGCACTTTCAAAAGATACAAGAATGGAATGATCATGTTAAATGCCACGGGTATTGCGGGTGCTCAGTTTGCAGTCACAAGGTACAAGGTTTGATTCTCAAGTTTGAAAGAGAAATTGGCTAGGCTTAAAAATGGCCCACATAGACACCTTATGTAGTACCTGCATGTGAGCTATATATATTCATCTTTTGGGGATGAGACTAGCATAATAGCTAAGGTCTTCACAGCATAGACACAAAGTACATGGTTTTATTCTGACCTCAGGATACTAGCTAGGCTTAAAATGGCTCTTCTGAGCAGTTAGCCTAGTATTCACTTAAGAACTAATCACAAAGTAGTGTAAAACAGTTGTAGGTGGCTCAAAGTTATATGTATAAAAAACAAATTACTATTTAAATGGTATATATTTAATTAAACTTTTGATAACAATCATTTAATTTGTTTTGGGGAGGAGGGTGGAAGCATTGCGCATTGATTTTTCCTTAAAGCTAACTGTCAGAACTGTTATCTTTTATTCAGAATAATTAGTTCATCTCATGTCAAGCTTCACCTGTTCTTATACAAATAAGAAACATTTGAATTTTGAATAAAGAAGCAAACTCTGTGGAACGTGTGATAGTGCGTTGTTTTCTAAGCCCTTAAAAGTGGCATAGTTGTGCTTAGTTAAATGCTATTTTAACTTTCTGGAATTCCTGCATATGCAATAAGCTTTGCATGAACTACATAATGCCATGTAAACTATTTTTTATCACTTTATTTACATTTTAGAATTAGATAATGACACCTTACAATGACATAACCATCAGTCAGGATATCAGTCAGATAATTATTTGCTGCTATTCACTCAACTGACATATATCACTACATATCATACCTTGACAGAAACATGTTCAAAAATTCGCACTAAATCAGATAGTTCTTAACTGTACCTGATTTTGCATAATTTCCTGATTTTGTCTCAGTCTTTTGTCCTGTTCTTCATAAAAGACATTTGAGTGCCAGACTATATGTCCTTTAAAAAATGCATGCAGACAAGCAAACAAACTTATTAGTTTAGCAATCTTCTAAGTGTACAAAACCAATATTTGAAAATATGTCCCTTATTTTGGATCTTTATCCTTAATTATTTTTGCATTGTCCATGATTTTGCTCTAAGAGGCAGAGATATGCTAAATTGTATAAAACTTTAAGAACCTTGACCATTTTTAAATAGGAAAGGAGGTGGTATTCTTAGCTGGCAGTCAGCTAAAAAATAAAAGATGGCGACGCATTCTAGCATTAACCTACTGATACTTTTTTCAAGCCCCTGATGTTCATATATTTGGTCAACAGTATTCCAGTAATCTATGCATTTAGGTGTGTAAGTGGATTTCCAGTTCATAGTGAAAATATTTTTAGGTGCTGCTAAAATGACTTGCATATGGTAATTGGAGACAAAAGTACTATATTTTTGCAATTTATGAACCATAACCAAAAAAACATCAAAGGCAGGTATCTGTCCAAAATAGAATATCAACTAATACTGCATCCTAGAAAAAATGTCCATTATGGAACAGTCCCAAAAATGTGTCCATGTACTTATGCTGTTATTCTAACATTTCCACATAGATTAGAGGCATGAGAAAAAGAGGTTTTAAGTGCCACAGGATTATGAAATAGCAAATGATGGCATTGCCAAATAAAGATGTTCCATTTAGGAGCAGAACACAAGGAAAATGGAGTGGAAAGACTGCAAAGCCTCTTCATTCCAAATGGACTCCCTCTCACTCTGAAACAAGGCCATAAATTCTCCTGACCATAATTTTTTAAAACTGATTCTTATGGGCCTGTTTTTGCTCTTATGTTATCTGCAAAGTATTGCATTATGCCCTGATTATATTTTGGGGAAAGTATTACTGTTGGAAATACAAGTTTAAGAAAGTTAGTAAAGGATTTGATTGCAATGAAAGATACTTTTTTTTCTCTCTGACCTAAAAATACTGCACAAAGGTTCAAATAAGAGCATATGACTATTGATAAAGACTTAATAAGATGTAAAAATACATTTAGACTACAAGTAAATAATTTGTACAGATTCTTATCAAGTTGGGGATCATCCATTGCAAAAAATATAAAAGTGTACAGTCCATATTGGTCCAGGAATAGTAATATACTTTTAAGTACTTTATATATAGCAGTATCACATTGTAATAGCCTGTCCACATTTTAAAACTGCTCTTTCTATGGATTTGAATGTAGTGCTTTAAGAAAGCAGAGTATAGGATTTATAGAGGCAGTATTCTTTCAGGAAAGAGGGAAGGAGGTAACTGGTAAAGGTATTAATGGGATCTGCTCAGTAAATTGTCACCAACTTACCACAAAATGAAGAACTGCAGTTTGATAATCTATCCAAAAATTAAGGACACAGAGGCCTGCTTCCTTCCTGTCAGTGTAATGTAAGACTTCTGGAGCTCTCAGCTGAAATGGAGCCCAAAGGATTCCACCTGTTTATTCCATTTCCATAACAATATTGTTGAGTAACATTATAGAAGGGATTCAAAACACTGAGAACATTTTTGGATATAACAAATGTTTAAAAAACAAGTAATTTAAGTCCCATAGAAAGAGTCTGGCATTATCATTTACTGAAGTCTGCAGTGTCAGAGGCCTGAATGATATCCTTATTTAAATTTCTTGTAGTAAAAGGATCAGAAGCAAAATATATTCCAAATTACCTACATGATAGAAGATTACATGTAAAATAAGATTTTTTTCTTAAAAATCATTATGGAGTAAAAAATATCCCAAATATTTGCCAAATTAGACAGGTTGAAAATATAGCCAGAATATGACTGCCAAAAGCTTAGTACTTTCCATATGTCAGGTGCTGAGGCCATAGATTTCCTCAGCACGATAAAGAGATAATCTGTAAACAAGGCACTCTGGCTTTGAAGTTCCATTGGATAGCAACTGACAGATGGAAAACAATATCTGTACAGAGGCAAGAAAAGGCTCAATAGCCATGACAAACAAAAACAACAACAAAAATAAAAAAACTAAACCACCCTCAAAGTGTTGAAGTAGGCATTTTAGTCTAACCAAAATAAATGCCAGTACTTCGCTCCCCCAACACCTTGCACCCAGGGCTATTCTCCCCTTACACCTCACCCTAACTACACATCTCCTGAAAAGAGCTGCAGATGCCATTGCATACCCAGTTTCTGGACTCATAAATCACTTTCTGCAAGAAGCTGTGCTTCCAAAACTCTGGAAACAATTGTATGTTATTTCCTTATCGAATGGTGGCAAAACTCTTAAGCTGGCAAACTTCAGACCTATAGCCATCTTTGTCCCCTCTTATCTAAACTACTTGAAAAATGTGTTCACTTGCATTTGATCAACTGCCTAACAGAGAATAAATTACTTTCCACAACACAGATTGGATTTAGATCAGTCTATACCATGGAAACAGCATTACTAGCTTTCATAATCTACTCTCATGAAAGATGAAATCAGGGTGATATGGTTGCATGCCTATTTTAGCTATATCTAAACAATTTGTTATAGTTTCACATCCAGTAGTATTATCTAGGCTGAAGCACGTGGCCTTACAAACCATACAGTCAATTGGTTTAAAAGTTACCTTAGCCACTTATCATAGTGTATACGATGGGCAGATGACCTGACAACTCTTCAGCAGACCACATTAGGTATGCCATAGGGTTCAGTATTAGAACCTTTACTTTTTAGTATATTTATAAATAAAAAACATACAGCCTCTCTACTAACAAATACAACATAAAATACAGATGACTCAACACCAATATGTGAAGTCTCTACAGCCAAACAGATCCAAGATGACCTACTGCCTTCCCTGACAAAAATTGAAAACTGGCTTGAACAATCTAAATTACTTATAAATCAATAGAAAACTAAGCACCTTTTTCACCTCCAACCCAGCAATCAGCTTATCATGACTTTAACATATTATCAGTCAGTAATACTATAATTGAACTAGTACGCAATGCAAAACTACTGACTATAATAATTGACCAATCAGAATATTCAATATGCTGTTCAAAAACAATTGTAAACTAGGATTTCTTTATAAAGTCAAACCTTTTCTTTCAGACCATGTATATAAGACCATAGCTCAGACTTATGCACTCCCTTGCCTCCTTTACGCCTCATCAGTTTTGAGTAATCTTCATTCCATTCAACTATCCATACTGGAATAATTGTATAATAAGATGGCAAAGTTAGCAAGTAACCACATTAAACTAACACATCACTAGTGGCCTGGTACTTCAGTCCCTTAACTGGCTGAGATTAACTAATCTGTTAGCCTACACTGAAATTAAGACTCCACAACAACTCCTACAGCCCAGACAGATGCTCTTCAAGTACCATCACATTCTCACACTTTGTCACTTGTTTGCATATTTCAAGTGAATAAGTGGGTGGATAAAATATGCATATCCTCCATTTGTTGTCTCTCTGCAAACATGTCAGTGTCATTTTATACATAATATATAAAGTAATGCTGTTGAAAATAAGATAAAATGGAGCTTTTCTCCTCCAGCCTCTACCAAAAAGGGGCTTTTGCCTAGTTAGTCTTTCCCCAGTAATCAAAGGTAAATCAATCAACCAATCTTATGTCCATATCCTTTGCCAGTAACTAAGGAAGCTGGATACCTTGGAAACGAGTCCTCCATAAAGCTGAGATTTTTTTAGAGGGTTGGAAATTCTCATGAGATGGATCAATAAGATTAGAGAATATTAATCATAGGATCATGACACTAAAGGGTCTTTTTAAGCTTAGCCACGGTATCAAAACTAATGAGAGCCTTTGCTGTAAGTCCTACTTTGTTTGTTCCTGTATCAACATTTATTAAACCACGAATTTTAAGTTTGAGCGCAGAAATACAAGTGTGCTCCTGGCTCAGATAATGACAGGGTTGAACAGATTGCATGAAGTGATATTTATTCTGATAAAAAGCAAAGCTGTAATGTCACTTTGGCCATAGTCCATTAGATAAAGAGTGTGGCTGAGTGTGGAAAGATACTTATAGGCAACACAGGAAAGTGCGAAGGAAATCAAAATTTGTTTTGTATACCTGAAAAAGTCATTGTGTTATAAACTGCAATATAACCTCAAATTCAGGTGTTTTACTAAAATAGAATGGAAAATGCCTCAGTTCTGTCAGATGTAGCTCCTCACGGCCAATTGTAGCTCCCAGCCGTCATGATGTGATACTATTTAGAGTGTCTACAACTCTTTGAAGGCTTAAACCTGATAACAGTCTGCTGGAAATACCATGTCTTTCTGAATAATATGTGTAATCTCCTGTAGGTTGGCGTAATAGGCAAGAGGTACAGGGTTTGATTCTCACCAAAAGGAAATTGGCAAGGCTTAAAATGGCTGAGAAGGGCAGATAGCCTAGTGCTTACCTATGACTCTATGAATCTCTGTGTTCCTAATTGGGTCAGTATCCGTAGATCAGACAATCCAATATCAGAATACAAGGTATGAGAGAGGTACAGACAGCTGAGAGTATAAAGGGAGTGGTGTTTGTGGTGTGTGACAGAGATCATAAGCAATTTATACATTCAAACTAAGTGCCGCCCTCATATGAGACTGAAGACAGTTAACGATATTGAGTGCCTCCTTGGTCCCCATATTTGGATGGAGGTAAATATGCAAACATTATGATAAACTGTTAGGACAGTTCCTGCTAACGTGCCATCAAAGGAAGGAAAGTATGTAGGGCCTGTAGGTCCTATGCAGAAGTTTTACATAGTAAGGCAGAGTCTCAGTAATTATTAGAAGAATGTACTGAGAACACAGTATGTTGATAGCTGCATTGTATTCCAACAGAGTGAAATGTAGCTTCTGTGTATCTATTATATCTGCAGCAGGTTAGTGAACTTATGTCAGCTACCTGGACCCTTTCACTAAAAAATGCATCCCATTTATATTTAATCTTATAATCTTTACCATGATGTGAGAAACAACTTAGAATAAGAAGCACTAGCACTTAATAAAACAATTAAGATGATGTGAGTAATGACTACTAAGCTTTAGCAGAGCTTTATTTAGTCCAGGAGGGTACATTATCCAGGTAGGGTCTCTTCTCACTAAAACTTTTGAACTTCTTCATACCCAACACTGAAAATGATGTTGTAAGTAGAGGGAGTGTGTCTGTACTCCTATGAACCCAAAGTTACCCCCAGACTCTTAGGACAAGGATAATGACCTTGAACTCCTCTATATCCTTCTCACCGTAAATAAATAGCGTACCACATCATAGACAAATACTGGGCTTCCTGACATCTGCAGCCCCTGATCTTTATCTGAACAAACTAACATGCCTCCCTATCAAACATGACACTATTCTCTTGGGAGACGTTAACTATCCTTCCATTATATAGGCAACCTACAAAATTACAAATAAATATGCACAGAAATCCTGGACTTCCTTAATACCAGTTCCTTAGATCAACTTATACAAGTCCCAATGAGAGGTTCAAAAATACTGTATCTGGTTCTTACCAATATAGCCCCTATTGCTCAGTACTAACCCTCAAGCAATAACACACACTGTAAGGGTAAAACATAATTCACTACAAAACCCTTCTGTCTTTACAGACTACTCCAAGGGAAACCTACTCCAACTAACTGATGAACTGGTTGAAAATAATCCCCCCACTCCGTCTTGATTATCCCTCTCACATAGTGTCACATTTGCAAATACATTTTGTGTCTACCCTCAAGCATGCATTGAGGTATTACTCCCCATACAACATAAATACAATGCATACTTCAAGAATAAACCCCATGGTAGAACTCCAGTATAAGCAAACTATATACTAACTATCATAGCCCGTAAGAGCAAAATGAATACCCCATCATATAGAGGAGAACTGAAAAAGATAAACAGTCAACTCAAAAACAAAATCAAATCCTCCAAAGCAAAGTATGAATTGGAATAGCCTGACTTCAGGACAACTACAAAGTCTTCTTCAGCTATGTTAGGAATCTTAGAATGTTCAGCATTACTCATCCATTGATGACATAGCAAACATTGTATCAGAGAAATGCATCTCAAACTTCACTCCCCTATCTCCATCTGACTTTCCACAGCACAACATTAGCATGCCTGTACCATCCCCTCTGATAATTTCTGAACAAGTTCACAGTGCTCTCTCCAAGGCCACAACACTAGGTCCATGGGTCCAGATAATGTGCCAGGGTGTCTACTTGTCAGTACCAAACATTATCTGGTTGTCTCACTTCTATTTCTGTTTGATTACAGCCTGTTGACTGAATTTGTGCCAGAGGTATGGAGAACTGTTGTTATCCCACTCCACAAATGGGGGACCACTACTGATCCTGCTAGGCAAATGGGGACCCACCACTGATTCTGGAAACTATAGAAGTATAAGCCTCACCAGACTTATCTGTAAGGCAATGAAAGACCTCATTATGGAGCTCATTTACAAAGACATAGGCAGCCTACGATCCTGTAACCTAACCAGTTTGGGTTTGTTAAAGGTAGATCCTGCCTATTAAACATGGTAGGCTCCTTTAAACAAGTCACTGATGCATTAGACTCAGAGAAATCAGTTCATACTACCTACCTGGACTTGGCCAATGCCTTTGATACCATCCCACATTCTGGTATTATTGATAAGCTAATCCCACCAAATGTTAACCCCTATGTTGTTACCCACTAGATAGCTAACTGGCTTATTGACAGAACCCAGTCTATTAGTGCTGGTGGCATGCTGTCATCAAAAAAAGTAGTTACTAGTGGTATCCCCCAGAGATTGGTCCTAGGACCACTCCTCATTGGCATTTATTAATCTGATTTCAAGACCAACATCAGGGATCTGCTACTGTCCATGTTTGCAAACTTGGTGCTGTCATAAACTCACCAAAAGACTTGTAATTCTTCAAAAGGACTTAACATACTCTAATAACTGGTGTCTGGATCAGTCTTAAACTAAATTCTAATAAATGCGGCATTGTACCCTTTGGCAAACCTGAACACTATGTTGCTACCACACAGGTGAGATCCCTTTGAAAACTGATTTGGACCTGGGCACTTTAACTGATAAAGAACTATCCTTTGATCACTGTGTGACCACTGTTGTTAGTAGCCAGACTAATCACCAGAGGTATATCTTATATATATCCAAGGAAGTCATCCTCCATCTCTACTCCTCTCTCATGTGGCAAATGACAGAGGATTATGCACCCGGTATAATGGACTTGTATAAACATATGACCTAACTCGAGAGACCACAGTTTTTCCTCACTAAAGCAATTAACAGCATGTTCTCCATGAATTACTGAGACTACCAAGAGCTCTGTCTCCCTCTCTCTCTCTTTTCTGTTTCATATAGACTGTTGAGAGGGAGAGACTACTGTCAAGCCTACAGAGACTCAAAAATCTGGCCTTTTGTGACCTAAAGCACATCCATAAAACAAATGATGCCCTAAACATCAAATCAAGAGATCTAAACTTCCACCAAAACATTAATAGGACCTACTAGCAAGATAGACATCAATCATAGAAATTCTTTCTTTCATGGAGCAGTCTTCCCTTGGATGCAAAGCAAAATAGCTTCCTGACACTTTTTTAAGTGAAACTTGGATGAATAGATGGACAGCTGCAAAATACACCCTGGGTCTGACCCCTCAAACCCTCATTGAAAAGGTCAAAACAAGGCATAAATTATTAATTTTGATGAGTACTTACAAGCTGGCCCTCCAATCCCTCATTGGAAGGGGAGAAAACTAAATCTTAATTTGTGAAGATAGGTAACTATAAATGTGGAATCATGAGACTAGGCTGCACATGGTCCTACAGCTGGGGACAGGCAGACTGGAGGATGGCAGCAGACACCAGAATAGCTAGCTGCACCTTTGCAGTGTCTCACATCATGTCATTGCTTCTTTATGAAACAGAATAGGGTTTCCTAAACCATTCAATGGTATATCCATCCTGAGTGATAGTGTATAATATTTATGATTAGTGGCTTTTATCTGGAAGTAGTTAGCATTCCAGTTCACACCCAATCCTTATCTATGTTTTGTGAGCTGGAGCATGCACAGAATACCATGCTTGAAAACAACAGTGTCACATGCAAAGTAAATAAAGCAGTCAGGCAAAATCTCTGATATTTTCCCCTTTAAAATCAGTTTGCTCAAGACTTAAACATCAACATCACTGAAATTGATTTATTTATATTTATTTAACATTTGTTTGCCCAGGATAGTGCGACTGGACAACAAGTGTCTGTTTTCAGTGGAGTCCTGTGGAGAAAAACTCCATAAGTTTACAGAGAGAAGAAAAATTTACAAAAGAGACATTACAGAGTAGTAGCATACAGATTGTAGACTTTACAGCTGTTAGTATACAATAAGAGGATATTCCCCCTTTTGGTTGAAAATACAAGTGTACAAAATATACAATGAGAGTTGATAAGAACCTGGTAGAGCATTGCAAGATATTTCACAATTGAATAAGAGTATATCGTAATCTGTGCAGCTGGATATGCAATTATTGACTGAAAAAAGTCTATGAGAATTGTTTGGCGTATACATCTTTAGTTTTTGGTTGCCATGGTGGTCCCGTGGATGTTATATACGTTTTGGACTGTTTTATCTACATTTATTAACATTTTTGCGGAACCTTTACTTCTACTGAGCTGCCATCTTTTAGTTTTGCCAAGAGTATATAAATGTTTAAGTTTCCATATATACATTCAAGCAAATATGCATATAAGAGCATATGCATACACACACACATATATATATATATATATGTGTATATATATATATATATATATATATATATATCATAACTCTCTAGTATTTCTTTCACAACTTGAGTTTGAAGTCTAAAGGTTTTATGTCTTGTTACAACCAAATTATTTTTGTTAATAATCAAATCTATGATCTTGTCAACACATTGAAAAGAGTCCATTATGTGTGATGGGTGCGCTGAAGTATAAAGGTCCATGTATAATACTAGAAGCTCTGTCTTGGAGCCTCTAGCTGAATGAATTAGTGTGAATCTTTGTGAAATATAGGAATCCCAAACTGTGTCTCATAGCTTTTTAATGCTGCAGAAGTGAAACAATGCATTCAGCAATAGTCTTTTTAATCTTAGCGTACACCCCCACATTTTTAATATAGGAATCGGATTAAGAAACAACATTAACACTGGTGAATAACTGACATTGAAAGATTTTTCAGAAGGATGGTTCACTCTGTTATATGATGGCTGATAAAGGGTGATACATAATCATTATGGATTTAGAAAATATAAGGAAAAACATTTGAAAGGCTAAATGATGCAGTCAGCTATTGTAAGTTTGTTTGACAAATAATTCTATAGCTTACAGGTATCTTGGCAATGTAGTATTGGATGTGCTTAGTAACAACCCAGTCTGACCCGAATGAAGAACCCTTAGAAACTCTGTACAATAAAAAGCACCCATAAGGTAAAAACAAACTAATTTATAAGTGGTGACAGATTTAATGGTAAAATGCCAATAATACTGCTGATAATAACTGGGATTAATAACCAAATGCAGGATGGAATACACAGTATAAGGTAATATAAGTATTACTATTAAATGAAGAAGTCAAATGTATGAGCTGATACAAATGAATATGTAAGGATAAAAAAATAGTACCACTTCTTCACAAACCAGTAACAAGAGGGCCATGAGTTGAGTCAAAAAGTGTTCCAAATCAGAAGAGCTCTGTGGAGCACAGGGCAAGGACCCTCTACTGTAACCCAGATGAGCCAAGTTTGATTAGTGGCCTGGGCAGTGGAAGAATCATCTGGAGGAATGGATAGAAATAAAGGATTGCATCAGCTATCCCATCCTGCTAAGAAGGACTGGGCTTGCATAGGCACCCTTCTGCTGACTTGTTTGTGAGAGAGGCACGGGTGTGACTGAGTCATACATGAAGGCATGGAATGTTACACTACAAGTTCACTGCATGCATCCTCTTGAATGTTATGATCATGGGCAAGATGGGGAAATGAGGCTAGGGCATAAGAAGAAAGTAATCTATTTTTAAATGAATACAAATCTGAAATACTTTTCGGAGACATGCTCAAGTCTTATTTTAACCCCAACCTTTGACACAATGTGAGCCATTTCTTTGGTTATTTGGGGTTTCTGGGCTGCATGGCTTCAATGCACTGTTTTTCTTCCTTTCATAAGAAACAAAATCCCTGATGAATGTCTGTTTGACAGTCTTATTAGTGGCTTTTGTCCCATAGATTCCTAGGTAAATACTAGGCTATCAGTTGCAGATTATTCCAAGCCTATCCATGAACCAGAGGTCAGAATCAAACTCACTACCTTGTATCTGAAAGGTAAAGACCTCAACCATTATGCCAGTTGTTCTGACTCTGTGGGGAAAGACATGGCTATAGATTGTTGGTGGGAGGGTTGATAGTTGACGGGCATAAGTGACCAAAATAATGGCTCAAAACCATTATCACATGACCATAATAAATCCTTCCTGATGACTAGAATTAATAAATACAGAAAGCTTCAAACACTTGAATAGCAAGTGTAAGTCTAAGAAAAAATAGTCAGACCCATATCACATATACTGCATTATCATTGATAGCCACCTAGTTGACTTAAAAAACTGCAACAGGAACTCTACTTTTCTTCCCTGTGATGGGAAACTTTTACTCCCACACCATCTTAATCTAATATAATAACTCCAGGATCATGCATCATTGGGGAAGGGGTATCTTCTTTTCCTGAGACTAGTTGTCCTCACAGTTCAAAGCCACTGAGATCTTCTGACAGCAAGTTTAATAGATCAATGAGATGAAATGTCAACAGTGATACTATAAACTATGTGGATGCAACCCTTTAAATCACATTCTTAAGTGTGAGCAATGAAAGACTCCAGCATATAGGAGACCTGTAGTAAAGCATGGTGCTAAAATGTTGCAAAGTGTTGCACTGAGGTACTGATGTTTTTCACTGTTATCCCTCCTTTGGCTAATTTTGTCAAGACTGTACATATGTAGCTCTTGTGGTCTTTCTGTTTGTCAGTTTGGGGGAAGATTGTGCCCCATTTACTTTGCAATTCTCTGGTAACAGCTTGGTTCTAGAACTGCAGATAGCACAATGGATCCCGCCATTTTTTTGCACAGAGGAGCAATAAATTCCTGATTTCTACTGATGAAGACAACATATTTTCTTTTGCTTTTACAATTTGCTCTTCATGGCAGCCTCATTGCCTTACTTTATTGCTAGCTTGTCACCCTGCTTTTCTCCCCATAGACCATCTGCTATAAACATACACATCACATTTCTGCCTGTGCTGCTTTATTGTTAGTACTGCTGTGTAGTTCTTTCAGATGCTCTTGCATCCAGGATCCATTATTTTGATCTCTTTGTACTGAATGTATATGGTCTTGTTTTAGATCATTCCTAGATCTTGCTAGATAGCTTTGTATTTTTTCTGTAGCTCCTTTTCTACAAATGTTCTGCCATACATTTATGCCCTCATCATCAGCTTAATCATTATCATCATCATCATCATGGCATACATTTTTCCAGACCTTCTGCAATTTGATATATAATTTTTGAAAATGAACAGTTACTGTAATGATCCACATCATACCAGACTCTTAATTATTAAATATTTTGGGCAGGTTCCTTTTATGCAAATTTTTTTTAGTCCTCTTGACTAGTCAGTATTGTGTCAATGTTTCTACCCTATGACACCTTCTAAGCCATTTAATTGGTTACTAACTTATTATGGGGTCATATGTCAAATGTCTTGCTGAACTTTAAGCAGGCCATGTCTAAAGTTCATATCTGGTTTACTGTTTGGGTCACACAGTCAAATAACTATATTTGTTTTTACTTATTTGTAAAGAAGTAGTTAACTGATTAATGAACAAGTGAATGACAGGTGTAAAAAAAGTTAGACATATTTTCTGAAACTAATAACAGGGCTTAGCTATCAAAGTATCAAGGTGAAAAAGAAGTGTGTATGATTGTCATAACAAAATAGACGATAGGGCCATCCCTCATGATTTTCTTCCTGTGAGCAGTACAGAAGAATTACATTTGATCATCAGAAAAGCTAGTCTGTAACTTATTAATTTGATCTGGCACAAGTTTAGTGACATGAAGCCATATTGCAAGCATTTATATGTATTACCTCCATAGTGTAAGTTGTTGTACTCTAATATTGTGCATATGAAAGTTTTGAATCCTGCTTCCAAAAACCAGGACTATATCACATTGCTTACATCACTTCTATAATTCAATTTTTGCCTTGCATTTTCTTAATTTCTGTTGATAAGAAAACTACAAGTTTCAAAATGGAGACAAGTTTGGCACTTTGTTCAGTCATTTGTAAATGAACCATTTTTAGTCAGACACACGTTATTGTTTATTTTCATATGGGTATGCAGTTTATTGTTTTAGAGAGCATTGTTATCTAAAAAAAGAAAAAATAATACTAGCAGATTGAAAAATTGTGTTCATTATTCAGATTTTAGTGGTATTAATGTTTATAGCCATCATAAGTTAGAAGAACTAACATTTTGGAAAAATTTCTTATAAATATGCAGTTTCTGTTTAGAAATCCATCACTTAAGTAAACCACACATTCATGCTATCAAGACTATCAACTAGAATTGTTTTATTTATATAAAATTTAATTAGAAGTATGATTGTCTATTGAATTTGCATCACACAACATGGTGTATCAGATCCACAATGTATTAATTTGCATTCATAGCTTAAAATGAGAAGCTTATGGACTTGAATCATTTGTTGTCTTGATTATGAGTTGAGCTGAAAGCATTTATTTCTCTGATGTGATTTGGTGATCAGAGTTAATTGCATGTGTTAAACGAATGCTTTTAGAAAGGATTAGCTTGTATGAACCTTTTGCAGAAGACGTATGTATGAAACATATCTGTACTTTATGTGCACATACTGACAGCCAAGCAGGTACCCTATCAGTAATTTAGAAAAACAAAGTTGTGTTTTGTGTTAGTATATTGAGTGGTGACTAATACTACTGTAAACAGCAAGTCCAGCAATTTTAGCATTTCACAAGACTCTGGCCCTTCTGATCAATATCAGACAGTACTTAATCCCATGACATCATCAAGACTTCCGTTTGTTATTTCCAGATCCATATTTCAGTCACACTACACAAATAACTTTGTTTTTGTTACACCAAGGCCTTTCCATTTCTGTACTGACATCTTTTTTTTTTTCTCCAGCAGATGCATCACGCTAAACTTTCCTTGAGGAAAAACTGTAATAAATGTACATGTAATTGCATTTTTCCCATGTCACATTAATATGGTAGCAGATTACAGTTGTGCAGATCTTTCTAGTTTAAATGGCAAAACAGCTTTTTCCCAGTGTTGCTGAATTACTAGCTTAAATAATTTTTACAATGTGTATGTACAGTAGTTAGTATCAAAATGAGGTTCCGTGAAAATATAAAGTGGTGCATGCTAGATCAGATGTACTTCATATAATAATATATTTTCAAAAATTAGCTAAGTATCCATGCAAGTGATAATTTGTTAAGACAAAACTGTGATCTTAAAACTCAATAATACTGTTGTATATTAGCATTGTTTTCTCCCGGGCAAGATATTTTTGTATGATGTTCAGATAAACATATGTAGATTAAAGTAATTTCACTGGTGTTTTTAGCTTTTCCCTGCTAATGCAGACTATTCTATCGATCTGTGAGGATCTTAAGAATCCTAGCCTTACATAGTAGTTTTTAATAATGGCAGTAGTAAACTACGTTTCATGGTAAAATGATGCAGCAATCCCTTCACTTGTTCAACATAGTGATGTTGCCCAAGAGTTCAGTTCCTTCTTTAAAATAATCATCCTTAAACCCTGGCTACAAGCTTATATGTACACCCCCCCAAAAATGTCTTCATCTTCCCATCTAGCTTTACATTTTATTTCAAGTCATGGATAATTTTAACTTTGCCAGGAAGTTATTTCAAAAATATAATATTTTTTTTAGCTGTTGATAATTTACCTCCACATTTCCTTTGACTTTTTGTAGTGCTAGTCTAGAAACCTATCATAAACGTAATTGCTAATCGTGTACCAGATACATGTCAGCAGTTCAGTCCCACTGCATAAAGAAATACCATTTAATAGGTTCATCATTCCCAAACTTAAGATCATATAAATCATTATCTGCCATCAGCACATGCAGTACCTGAATTCGTACGAGTTCTCCTAGTCGCAACATGTCTGCAGGCCATAACATTTTAATGACACTGCATTTCTGGTGGTTATCGGTCACTTATGCTCCCATCTCATATAAGATAATGGGCCCCTTGTGCTGCTGCCTGATCTCACCAAGGCCTTTGATACCGTCAGTTATAATATCCTTTTATAAAGATTACCCAATATTTGACATAAATGGAAGATACATTATATTACTTTCCCAGATACTTTCTAGAAAAAGGTAATTGTGTCAGATATGAATATTCCATATCCTTCTGTTAGCTACTCCATCCTGCTGCTAGACAAGACTTGGCACACTATTATTTATAACCTTTGTAAATAGAATAACAGCTCGTTGAAGTGTATTGTAGTCACTTCAATATGCTGCTGATGGTACCATTATCTCTCTAGTACTTAATTGCAATCAGGCAAATGTAGCCAAGGGTGTAGTTTGGATGCCGGTCTGCTAACATTTCAGAACTTAAGTTACCACCTTACCATTTGTAAGGCACAATATTTTCTGTTTGGTTCACTGAATCCATTAAATAATCTTACATTTACTCCTAGTGATTTAGACAGCAATATAGTTATACATCTCCACTTGGAAACCTTCTGGGTTTTATATTTAATGAGTACTCGCAGTCTGGCATATAGATTAGATCAATGATTAGTAAACTGTATGAAAAGTAAAGATGCTGTGTTGAACCTGCCCATTCTCGACTGGCTACGCATGTTCTGATAACTAGAGGTTCACTTTTCTTTTTTCTTCTTTTGCATTACATCACTTTAAAAAAATGATATATCCTATCCACATGATCATAATAAGTTTGCTTTTTTTCTGGTCTTTTGTTATGCATCTTACACATTGAAGCTCTCAACTCAATTAAATTGCAAAGTTTCCCTGTCCATTCTTACTCATGTCTGCTAACCCTAACCCTGCTCCTAATTCTAACCCTAATCATACACATTACTTCATGAGAAAATCCTTTCCTAACAATCCCAGCTCCTAACCGTAACTGTATGTGTTAATTTATGAGGAAATCTTGCCTTAACAGTACCTATTATTCAGGCATATTATGTATACAGCTATTGTTAGGGTTGCATTAAGTGATCACAAAGGGCAACTGTTTGTGCTGGTTGTCTATTCAATTAGGATGGTGTAGATGTTTCTGCTCTGATGAAGTTTCTGTTGAAGCTTTATCTGTGAAACATGCTATAATATAATAGTGTATCTGCAAAAAGCTGCAGATGCCATAGTATATCCCATCTCTATTGTAATCATTCGTACCATATCAGAAGCTACAGTCTGGTCCATCTGGAAAATATCTCATGTCATACCCCTTCATAAGGGTGGTAGCTCTGCTGAACTATCTAACTTTAGACCCATAGCTATCTTGTCACCACTAGCTAAAATTATGGAAAAGTGCATCCATAAACAGCTACTTCACTATCTAAGCCAGAACAACCTAGTGGGTAACTCTCAGCATGGCTTTAGGCCACATCATAGCACCACCTCAGCCCTCCTCACCTTCTCCCATGCTATAAACTATAACAGGAACAACAACAAATTATCCTCAGCTCTTTTTTTAGACCTCTCAAAGGCTTTCAATATGGTTAATCACCAACTACTCTTCTACACCCTGAAAACAAATTCCTTAGACAAGCACTCTCTCTACCGGTTCCAATCTTATCCGAGTGATAGACAACAAGCCATCCTATGGCAGAATAAACTATCCAACCTCCTACCCAAAAACCTAGGTGTCCCCCAGGGGTCTATTCCAGGACCTCTTTTGTTTTCCATTTTCATTAATGACCTCCATACAGCCATTCCAAAAGCAAACTGCATTCAATATGTAGATGACGTCACCTTGATTTGCTCTGCCACCTCCCAGCCAGATCTGCAGACACTAACTCAGGATATTTTTAACAGAGTTGGAAATTGGCTTTCTGATCATCGTCTGATTTTAAACCCCAACAAAGCTATACTTTTCTCCCCCACTCAAAAGTCCTCAGTATTATCCTTCTCCATTAAGTCTAATAATGGGACCATAATCTCTCCAGATGTCTATACAAAACTCATAGGTGCTATCAGAGATAACAATCTTAAATTTGATATGCATGTCAGTAAAACTATCAAGACCATTAATAAAAAACTTGGCTTATTATATAGGATTAAACCATTCCTAACCCCACATTCCAAAACTGCCATTGCCCATACTCATCTACTCTCTACCCTTTTCTATGCCTCACCTCTACTTACCAACTTAAATAAAACTGATCTTAACAAACTCTCTAGCTGTTATAATCACATAGCTAGATTTGCCATTGGTTTGCCCTACAGAACACATCACTGTACAAACCTAAATAAACTTGGTTGGCTAGAACTGCCCAGGCTAATTCAGTACAACCAACTTATAGTGGCTCATAAAGTACTTTACCAACCTGAAAAAATGCCTGCACTTAAAAACATTATCTACCCCTACTGCAACCCCAGACCACTTCACTCATCTAATAGACTGGTAGTTCAGACTGTCAAATCCAACAAGTCAGCTGTTCACTCTCTGTTTGCCAACACTGTTGCCAAAACTTGGAACTCACTGCCTGCTGACATTACTCTAGAGACAACCCTAACTCAATTCAAGAAAAGTTTCAAGCAGTATTTCAGTTCTCATTGGTTATGTCCTTGCTCCAAGCCTGACTAAATCTTTAGCTATATTTGTGTACCAGTACTATTTCTCCTGCAATTTATTTGTGTTGTAATTTCTTAGACTATTTCATTCGTTTTTGAGATTGTATAACTTACTTGTCTCTACAGAGTCCGAAAACTGTGCTTAATTTGTACTATGTACGTTTTCTTTTGTAACTACCTTTGGAGCTTTTCTCCCTAGGCCTCCACTGAAAATGGACATGTATTCAGTCAGACTATCCCAGTCAACAAATGTAAAATAAAAATAAATGTGTGTGTGTGTGTGTGTGTGTGTGTATATATATAGCTTTACTATTGAAAAATCAAACATCATAACATGTAAACCTATCAAAAATGCAGTTTACATGTTCAATGTTCACAATAGTAAACAGCATTAAAGATTGAACACCAAAGCATTCAAAGTCGAATTTGACTCCTGCACTCTGGTGTCTGAACTATAATCCACTGACAGTCATTTTTTGCAGGGGGGCAAGCCTGATTCCCACTGTCCTGGTCTTTGGTTTTCCGGAGTCGACATTGTAACCATCTCCCAAACGGTTTTCTGCATTCCAACTGCTGTAGAACCAAATTGCACACAAGCCACGTTCAACATATATATATATATATATATATATATATATATATATGTATGTATGTGTGTGTGTGTGTGTGTGTGTGTGTGTGTGTGTGTGTGCGTGCGTGCACTTATATAGACTGGACTGTCTAAACTGGCCATAGGTATGAATGTGTAAGTGTGTGTGTGTGTGTGTGTGTGTGTGTGTGTGTGTGTGTGTGTGTGTATTTTGTATGTAAGAACAACCATGGCAGAGTTAGCCACCTGGCAGTGTGAACATTTGCTCTAGATGATGGTCACTTCAGATGTGACATTTGGACTCCTTGTGCAAAAATGAAAAAAGAGGTTATAGATACTTGCAGCATTCAATAGAAGTTAAACCTGAAACAAAAATCCGCAACAGTGATTTGAATGCATGCGCATGAGAGACGTTAGACTGTTATGCTGAACCTGATCTTGTGTAAGCATGATGTCAGAGTTCAAGGTATAGAGAAATGATGAAAACCATACTGCAGTGTACTAAGTAATAAACATTACTTTAACAAAAACTGAAGAACAATGTCATTACAAAAAGGGGATAAATCATTAACATTTGGCTGTCAGGCACTACCACTTAATGTTCTTCTGGTGTTAGGAGTTGCTGTATTTTTACTGAATGACTGGTAAAGCATAGCTGGGTATGTGATATGTAACTAAATACCATTGCACTAAATGTCATGATTCTGCACTTTTTTTGCCTAAATGACATTTTGTCAAATTGAATCAGGTGTATGATTCTTAAAAGTTGTATGCGTTATTGTCAATATCCTGATCCATATGTTCATATTGCTAATCTGTCCCACATACTAATTATAGAGATCATAGCTACTGCAACTTAACAATATGTTTCTGAATGTGGAGGCATGTTATTTATCTGTGACCCTCCTTTATTTCTAAAGAATCTGCCAGAAGTGCAACATATACTGTATTAACTGTGGCACCTTCAAATTATATATATATATATATATATATATATATATATATAAATATAAATATATAAATACAAGCAGATAAATAAATAAACATAATAGTATCTAATATAACATTTACCCCACAAATTATATTTTGAAAGCTGAATGCATAGCTTTTGACTTCAGAGATGAAGCACAACAGGTGATAATCGTGTATAATTTCTTGTTGTTATTCTAAATATTATTGATCATATTATATCAAGTTCTTGTTATTTTGTGCATTTGCTTTGACGTTATAGAGAAAGGAAGCACATATTTTATTTTTGTTTTATAGAAAAGGCTTCCATTTCACATTTCTACTTGCTTTGAGATTTTTAAGAATATTGTGTCTGAAAAATAATTTATTTTACAGCTTCTAGTATGGAAAACATTCTATTAGTTTGAGAATTAATTTAAAGTGTTGTAGCAACACAGTTTAACAAAAAATGTCACATGGCGAGACTTTCCATATATTTTGTGTGTGTGTATATTCTTTGGTAAATATTTTAAAGAATAATAGAATTTTTTTCTTATATTAGCTTAAATTCTACCTCTTTTGATGTTTTGTAATGCTGCTTGATTTATATTTCTTTATGTATTACAGATGTTTGTATTTATTTTGTTCCCTTGAGCACCACCTCCAAAGAAATGTACTGTACCCAGATGCAAACACTTCATTGCCAAATAAACTAACAAATGGACAAACAAACAAAATGACAGGTAGACAGAAGAAACAAACACATGGACAATATGTAAAGATGTTGCAGTGTTAAAAAGAAGTATAGTCCACTAAATGTCAATCAGAAATATTGTTTGGCCCAGTGCAATAGATTTCCTTCCTGGTATAATTACATAGGCCTGCTTGTGGGGCAGTTGCTACAGACCTGAAACATGAGACAAGAAACCTGACAGTGTTTTCTACTTATAAGCTTTGTCATTTTGTGAGTCTGTCAGTGTGACAGTCTCTTTCTCTCTGTCATATGCAGATGAGTGTAAATTAAATATTCCAAGACACTGTTATGTGACATTCTTTCTTCATAAAAGCTAATGCAGTGCATGGAACATGGTGATTACACTACAATATCAGAAAAAAGAAAAACTAGTTAAATGCTTCTGTAGCGTGAGACCCGAACTTAACAACTGTTAAGCATCCACAGGCAGATTGGTAAGACAGGATCTCACTCTAGCCACTAAGACCTGACAGTGCTGGGTGGCAAATGATCGTGGTAGTATTTAAGCAGCTTAATTTCGGCCTACTGTCTGTGTCAGTAAGCTGTCCCTGGCACAGAAACAAAACCGTTTAAACTCTGCCACATATCTGTCCCTGGTGCTGTTATTATTTGACGGTGCTTGCTAAGTGTGTTACGCTATGAACACCAGCAAATCACTTAACACTGTTTCCACTATGTAACTAGTTCTACATGGAACAGACAAAGCTACATGCACTACAAAGAATTGTAATTGGGTGTCTGATCGCAACGTGCTTATTAAGTATTCCTGATATGGATGCGAAGTTTCACCTGTGGAGCTTTGCTCTCAAGGTGAATTTGTTGGCATCCTTGCTTCAAACATATGGCAAGCAGGCTATGATTAGAAACCAGATGATAATCCTCTAGCTCTAGAAACTGGCAAAAAATGGCATGTTAACCAGTCAGAATGCATCTTCTGTCTACACTGTCTGATGTCCTGAAAAAAAAAAACTTCTTTGCATCTAAGGAAAAACAATATATTAATGTGGAAACCTATTCATTCTTTTTATTTAGATAATTAATCTGAGAACATTTTGATATAAATATCTTGCTAGTTTTGCTGATCAGCAGTCTGATTCAGATGTAACGAAATGTACAATTAGAATTTGTATCCAGAATGCCTAACGCCATTCCCCTTTTTAGTACAGCCATAAGAAGCAAAGAGAATGAGGGAATACTGGTCTAGTACAGTGAGCACAGATATTTACCCTGCACTATATAGTGCTCCTTTTATTTACCGGGACCTGTCAGCTCAACACACACCTTCCTTAGTATGGAGCTAGACGATCAAGGTTGCATCTTGTGGCAGTGGTACAAAACTCCCACACATTTTTTCTAGCTTTTGGTGATATGAAGTCACATTCTGTACTGTTATGTTACTGGCATGCTGGGATCATGCAATCAAACCAATGCAGAGTTGGGTTTTGGTTTTCCAATTTTAAGCCTAGTTTTTACCTTGACAGTCATTGTAACAGTACGTAGAGTCTCCTTGACTCTTGCTTAACATATCATAACTGAATATGCTGGGCTGACGAAGTAATATACTATTCAAAATGAGGGGCACATGAGCTTGGACAAGACATAGGACACAATCCTCATTATCTGTCTGTGATTGCTGTTAATAGTAGAGTACTAGATTTATAAACTTATGTCACTTTATCGGAAATGTGATGTATTATATGTTAATTTAAAGTGCTGTAGTGACACAGTTAAAAAAGAATGTGAGGTGGGCAAGGTAACAGTGTAAGCCTGCAATTTGTTTGATTTTTTTTTATAGTAAAGACCTTGTATATATTTTATATACTTACATATTCTGCGGTAAATATTCATTGTTTAGTTAACAAAAATATAAAAAAATACATTGCTGCAGTAAACCCTGTGAATAAATGGAATACATCACCGTCTCTGATGTGATTGTAAGAAACTTTAAATTGCTATGTCCCGAACAATATTAGGTACCTAATGCTTTATGTACGTACGCATTCAAAAAAGTGACTGAATATTAAATATCATAACATAATGGAAACACACAGGGCCCGATTCCAAAAGACCTGGTCTCCGTATAAGTGACTTACTTCTCCGTAAGGTCTAGCTATAAACAAGCTTGCTACATGGTCCAGATTCCAAAAGACCTTCTGTCAACCTGCTGTCACTCTAAATGGTCACTTGCACTGACAACGAGTCTTTTGGGATCGGGTCCATTGCCTGTAGAGGGATAGCACTTTTACAACAGATCTCTACAGCTGTCATTACATTAGTCAGAACCATAAATACAGCACTTCCTGTCTATAATTATGAAATGTGAACTTAACATATTTAAATCAGTCTAGCATAACTTTATTGTGTAAATACTACCATACTGAGTGCTGTCTTATACAGCAGTTTCTTTATAAGCATACAAAAACTTACAGGAAGATGAAAAACTTAAATGATATTAAATGTGGCATCCACCTTGTGATGATACAACTTGTAATGTGTATTTCCCTTCACTTGTCATGTTGATGGGTCCATTGTCAGGATATGATACAGCATACACATGCGGTATTCTCAGGCAACTATGTATAAAGGTGACAATGCATCTCAAGAAGAAATGCCTAATGAACTAAACAGTTATGAAATTATACTGAATAATGCTTTCAAACTGCAAATGGCAGAAGTTTTCCTACAGATACCAGATTAGTCAGTAGAGAAATTATGAATTTAACATGTCATCATAAATAATGACAACAGTAGCATGGCCAGAGGCAATGCAAATGTTACATTTCTGGACAGCACCATTTATTTACTGAAAAGGTCAGGAGAGCTTGATGATGGATTGTAAAAATAACTTGTGACATTTGTTTTTCTTTGATGCTCCAGATGTAGGTCCACGGAGACAGGAGACTAATTAGACCTTTGCCATTCACTAAAACACATTCAATGAGAGGGATAAAAGGTCACTTCTGTAAGACAGAATGTCATTATCAGGAATATCTTATAACAATACATTCTGTAAGATAGAATGTTATTATCACAAATACCTTATAACCATGCAATAAAACACATTCTAGAACTAGGTGGTAACTGGATTTATAGAATACTACAGTATCCTTTATCTGATTCTCATACTGTAACCTTAGAATGCATTTCCAGTATATAAATATATATATATATATATATATATATATATATATATATATATATATATATATATGTGTGTGTGTGTGTGTGTGTGTGCATGTGTGTGTGTGTGTGTGTGTGTGTGTGTGTGTGTGTGTGTGTGTGTGTGTGTGTGTGTGTGTGTGTGTGTGTGTGTGTGTGTGTGTGTGTATATATATATATATATATATATATATATATATATATATATACTTGTATATATGCAGACACAGGCACACACAGGGATATATATGATAAACGACTTTGTATCATACTTAGAAATGGCCACAGACGTTTTAAGGTTTACCATGCACTTTTCTGCCTTGGACATTAACTACTTAGATGTGACTCTTTATGGATGATAAAGGTAAGATGTGTACTGCACTTTATAGGAAAGACTGCAGGAAAAAGAATTTTTTGCACAGACGAAACATGCATCCACAATTTGTTTTTTCCAATGTTATAAAGTATCAGATCTATAGAGCCTCCAGACTCTGCACTGCTGATCAAGACTTTTTTAAGGAGATGGGCAATTTGGGCCTGGAGTTTCAAGATAGAGGTTACAAATGACAGGAAATCGAGAAAGAGATGGTCGATATAAATGTGGTACAGGATACTAAAGTAAGACGATACTTTAGACATAAGAAGATTATTTTGGGCTCATCAAATAATACAGAGGAAACTGAAACCACTATTCTGAGCATGCCCCCCCCACTCAGAGAAACAGACTTACTCTCATTTATACCAGTGATGTTAAGCATATTTGCAATATCATTAGGAATAATTGGAAGATATTGCTACTTGACCCGACCATCAAAGATATTGCTGGCAATGAACTTTCATTTAGTTTCAAGAGAAATAAGAATCTGAAGCAGTTGCTTTGCTATACAAATAATGTCATGGACAAGGTTTATTCACATAGGGTTGGTAAGTTTCCGTGCAGTTCCTGTTCGAATTGTAGCTATATTTCAATGGAAAATGAGTTTATACATCCAGTCTCTGTGAGACTCTACAGATGTCATGAGTACTTTAGTAAGACATGGCATGTGATACATATAGCGACGTGTGTCTCTTGTCAATGTTTTTACTTGGGTAAAACTGACAGACTGTTGAACTGTATCTCCAAGCATATTAACGATATTTGGCTAGGAGATATGAGGAGTCTATTATGTAAACATATTTCTGAAAATTCAGGACATTCATTTTTGTTTACAGTCCTGCAAGTAGTAAAAGAAAATATTCAAGGTGGTGACTTTACAAAACAAACTGAGCAGCATGAAATGAGATGGATAGTGGAATTACAAGCATACCAGACACCTAGTTTAAATGCCAGTTTACCTATCAAACCTGCCATTAAGAGGTGTAATTTGCATAGAAGATTATGATCAGATGTAAAATAGGCAATGCCTGAGTGGAGATACTTGATTCACTTTGAGTATACACACTCCTTAGATCTTTGTAACCCATTCAGGATTAAAGATAATTTGGAAGAAGAAATGGATATATACTACGGACATTTTAAAAAGTTTTGGGCTATTTATTCTTACCATTTATATCTTTATTACTTTTATTTCCACTTATGACCTTAAGTCTAATAAAAGTAAATCCTGCTACAACACTGTGTGATTAGCTGGATAACAGAACTACAATTCTGTTGGATATTTGACTTTAGTGTGGACCTATCCACATTGAAGATGTGTAGACTCATGTGTTAGACACTGACTGGATAACTAAAAGGCAGTGTCTGAAAGGAGCAACTTTGATTTGTTAGCTTCAACTATAAATGTTTTATTTTACCTTCTAATGGCAGATCTGAAGAAGGGTTTAACCCAAACGTGCTTATCCTGCCATTTTAAGTTTTTATTTCTCATTTATTATTAAAGAAGAGTTTTATGATAGTCATGATTGCCTTTTTTTGCCTTTTTGTTTTTTACACATTTTATCCAAGTGTGTTTGCTGCTGAACAGTACATTTGTGTTCTTATATATATATATATATATATATATATATATTTGTGTGTGTATGTATATGTATACATATAAATGTGTGTGTGTGTGTGTGTGTGTGTGTGTGTGTGTGTATGAATGTATAATAATGTGGAAAATCATTTTATCTAACTAGGCTACATTACTGCTAGAATAAACTCAAGCTTTTGGAAGTACTATTTCATATCCAAGCCAGAAGATTTAAATATGATGTGGAACTGAAAGATGAGGATCTAAATCAAGCCTTTCAGCCTTATATTTGGGAGATGAAGGTCCATGGAAAATAGTATGTATTTTTTTACCTTGAAAAATATGTTTATTTGCAAATATACAGGATAAATTTAAACACCTGAATAAAGCTGTGATTATGGACTAGAGGAAATATTGCATCTTGATTAGAGTTGGACATTTTGGATATATTTACACACTCCCACAGGCCTTTTTTATCGTTACCCTTACTAATCCACAGCATGCTGGGTTATGCTTTCTAGGTGTAAATGTATCAGTACCGTGAGGGAGCAAACTCACCTATGCAATGATACACCTCTCAGTACACACCCACTTCACACATTTGGCAGCCATTTTTGTCATGGCTAAGTTTTAACACTGGGAAATGTAGATTTTGATGTGCCTCCAGCATGTTGATACACCATCGCTCAGAAGGAGGTGAGGAGGCGTTACCTCAGCATTCCTTTTTCCCTATCATTGCCTCCAGCAGTATCCAGGCTGCTGAGTTCAGATTGGCTGAGTTAAAGTTGGGCTTTCATCCATTTTCATCTTGAAGCTAGTTAAAAAGGAGTATATTTTATGAGCATAACAAAACTGCCTAGTTACCAGACAATTAAAAATTTATGAGTAAATAATATTAACAAAATTCAGCATGGGCATGATAATAATCTGTGGAAGTATTATCATTCAGAAGCCTGAACTTAAGTTGCAAAGTGCAGTTTAGGTCTCCCTCCAGAGTACTGCCCTGCTACTATTGTATGTTTCGTGCAAACAAGTCAGAGAGACTGAATTTGAAATAAAAATCTGAGCTTCATTTTTGTTTGATAGCACCACATCATTTTTAAACGTGCTTGAATGATTTATATTTATTGTACAGATCTCACAGAAATGTGAACTACACGAACATGCTTTAACTAATTTCTTAGAGATAAAAAGCATAAAATTTCAAACTGTAACATACTTTTTTTGCAGTTATTCTTCCAGCTACATATTACAGATAGTTTGAAGTCATAAGCAGGTTTTCAGTGAAAGACGACTGTTTACACATTGTTATTTTTAATGTTGCGTTAGAGTGTTTACATCCACTTTTCTTTCCTGCTTTACCAGCAGACTACAAATCTTTGGATCACCCTTAAATTCAGTCCTTCAAAGTTCCTTTCTTGGAGGGACAAGGAGTTAATTCCATTAAATTATAACTGATGAGGGAAGACACTGCCTATTACTATTTCTTTCTCCAACATAGGGCATAAAATGTGAATGAGGTCTATGCTAACTGGCACAGATTTTGAGTTGCTAATTAGAGTTTCCTCTATGATTCCCTAGGGGTCATCCCCTCCCCAAGAAAGGCATGCAGATCTACAGATATACACTTCTCTACCTGCCACCTGACCCACAGTTTGAACACAAAAACATGCCCCAATCCATTCACTTTCTATGTTTTGATGAGAGCATTCATCTGTTCCAGAGCTATTCAAATAAAATCATTTTCCCCATTCAGAAATATGCTATTAGACAGTAAAGTGTTCTTGTTATTTTTAAGAATAATTGCATTCATATAAACAAAGAGCTGACTTTGTATTCAAAAGATACAATATTTGTGCATACTTCTTTCACATCCTTATTGTGAATGCAGAAAAATAATTAAAATGCCTCAATGTAGTATGATCTCGGAGTTGGTATATATAATTTGCAGGGGGTGTAGGGGGTACAGGGGCACTTGCCTCCCTGCAAAAACATAAAAAATGTAGATTTTTCTGCTTTTTTGTGTTTTTTTTTTTGATGTTCAAGTTTTCAGAAACTCGATCATATGGTCTTGAGCATATGAATTTCGAGTTTCCGAAAACTTGATTATCTGACATAGACCCATATATATATATATATATATATATATATATATATATATATATATATATATTTGTGTGTGTGGACAGTTAGTAATGAATTGCCCACATCGATGCATGGAGTAACTAGCACTTTAACTAGCTTCCTCAAAAGCAGCATATATACAGGGAATCACTGGATATGCTTTTGCCACTGTGGCACTCACAGTATCAAAACTGTAAACATCAAGAGAAAGCATGCAAACTGATTAGTGATGGTATTGAGCTCAGCACCAACCTTTCTACAGTAACATGAAGCATTGACATGCACATTGCACAACTTTGCCTGATGCACAACACATCAGTTCATGTTAGTGTACTTTTCAGTGAACTGCTATTCTGGGATTCTTTGCTCTCTTGCTGTCTTTAGGGTTGCCTAAATGTTGTATGTAGGGAACAAAAAAAAAAAAAAAAAATTTTCAGGTGTAGCCCCAGTGAATAGGATCCCATAAGAAATGAACAAAGCATATTTTCAGATAGAAGGATATGCTATCAGACATATACATATTTACAGATACAATGATATGCTGCAACATTTAGTTCAATAAGCAGTTTACAAAGTCAAAACATGGATGGGAAATGGAATTATGTTTACAGAGCTTTTTGGATAAGATGTAGCCATAGTGACTGAGATGGCTTATGCTACACGGATATCAGCATATCATTATATAGAGAGGTATGAAGGCATTAAAATAATAATACAAAAATGAAATGAAAAGTGCAAGAAAGAGCATCACTGACCCATTCACATCCAGGCCGTCAGCTTTTTGAACTATTACCATCAACCAGGCATTATAGGCTAATACGCTTCAAAACAAGCAGATATAAGAACACTTTTTTTCCACAGACCATCAAGTTCATAAACGATTAACTCAGCTTATTAGGTTGGGGTATTCTTTTTCCCAAGCCTCCAAGGATTCTGCACTATTGTTTACATATTTGTTAATACTTGTTTCTTTCAGAGTTTATTTCAGTATTTCTTGCACTGAGTTGTACTATGCACCTTGTATGTATATGTATATTTACTTTTTTGTCTTGTTCTTAATAGTTGCATGTATGTCTTTTGTCGTCTTGTTAATAGTTGTATGTATGTCATTTATGTAATTCATACTTGGAAAGTCACTGAAACCAGAGTCAGATTCCAATAAATGTGATTCTGATTTGTTTGATTTTTTTAAAAACCCCTTCATTGGATTGCTAGGCACAGCATTGCTGCCACCATTAACTTTCCAGCTGTTGCTATCTAAATGCAGATAAAGTAAATGAATAAATCTTGTGAGATAAATCTAAATAGAAATTATGGGGTTGTAGTCTATGTGGAATTATATTTTTGACTTAAAGAAAGTAATCAGCAAGCATGTATATAGTTGTTTAAATGGATTCTTTATAGTAGCTGGTAACCATTTATCTCTGTATATAAATTGGAACATGCCTTTTTGCCATAGTGACTGATACTGAGAACATATAGAGGTATCAGCGATAACCATTTACTAGTTCTTTAGGTAATAAAATGAAATGATGAAATAGAAATATTTCATACTTTAAAATTATAAACCTTTATTAAAATTTAAAAGTACAAGTGGAATAGCTTAAACTATAACTCATGTATCTTAGTGTGTAAAACTGAAATAATAAAAATAAAAATATAAAACAATATGCTCAAATCCAGGAGAAACAAGTTTTCATTAAAGTATCAGAATTTATCTGCATAAAATTCATGAAATAATCGCAACATTTGAAAACAAAATAGTCAGCTAAAACAGCAGTATCAAAGTACATACTATGTAAAGCAATGCTGCTATTATTGAATATATTTTAATAGAAGTTTGTATACCAAACTTATTTGTCAGAGCCGGTGCCCTTTGAACATCAGAACCCCAAATTAACATTTACTATCAGCCTGCACCCCCAAGAATATTCCTGTGTAACTTCATAGCAATTAAAAGCTGAACAAGAGACTACTAAGAGTTGTGTAGGATGATGTGTTGTTGTATAGTTTGTAGAATTGTATTAATATGTTGTGCGATAAATATGATTATATTTAAATCATCATCTTCTTTTGGCTGTTCCCGTTAGGGGTCGCCACAACGGATCATCCATTTCCATTTCTTTCTGTCCTCTGCATCTTCCTCTGTCACACCAACCACCTGCATGTCCTCTCTCACCACATCTATAAACCTTATCTTAGACCTTCCTCTTTTCCTGTTACCTGGTAGCTTCATCCTTAGCATCTTTTTCCCAATATTCTCAGCATCCCTCCTCAGCACATGTCCAAACCAACATAATCTTGCCTCTCTGGCTTTGGCTCCCAACCTTCCAACCTGGGCTGACCCTCTAATATACTTATTCCTAATACTGTCCACCCTCATCACACCAAGCGCAAATCTTAACATCTTTAACTCTGCCACATCCAGCTCTAACTCTTGCTTTTTTGTCAGTGCCGATGTCTCCAACCTGTATAACATAGCTGGTCTCACTACCCTCTTGTAGACCTTCACTTTCACTCTTACTGGTACTCGTCTGTCACAAATCACTCCTGACACTCTTCTCCACCCACTCCACCCTGCCTGTACTCTCTTTTTTACCTCTCTTCCACACTCACCATTATTAAATGAGGCATTCATATTAAAATATATCACAATCCTTTGGTAGAAAGTCAGCATAATGTTTGAAAATGGCAGCATTAATCTTATGTTCCTATGTCAGTATATAAAATAATGTATGTGTTTATGCAGGCAAGCTCCATGTATGCTGTTGTTTAATTTAATTATTTATCAGTCAAAAAAAATCTGACAAAGAATAACTCTTAACAGAATGGACATGAAGAATTTAGATAAGATCTTCAAATGCAAAGATGTATCTTTTTATGTATTTATTTGATATGTCTGAGATGTGGCATTTTCAGTAATATCATAGAGATACAAAAGATGGATGGTGAAGAAATAAGACTGGAAGAAGGAAATTAATGCCTTTGAATTATGGTGTTGCAAAGAGTATGTACAATGCTTTTCCTGAAGAAACAAATCAATTGACATTGGAGGAGATAAAACCAAAGTAAATGCTGGAAAGTCAAATGAGAAGACTTCTACTTTCATACCTTGGACGTATTATGTGAAGAAAAAGATCACTAGAAAAAGTGGTCAAACATCACTGTAACAGGGGAGATCAGAAATGTTATAGACTGATACAATAGTTGCAATGACGGATGCCCCCATGTCAGTGATTTGACTGAAGACACAACATGGTTCAGGACAACTATTCAATGCATTGTCATGACTGAACATCAGCTTAATAGCACTTGACAACAACATTAACAACAACATTATTAAATTTGAAAATCTGCAAATTGTTTAAGTTCAACTGCCAAATTAAAGTGAAATTACCCGAAGAGAAAATATAACATTATATTAAATCTGAATATAAAAAAGGATACATTTATATAAAATATATGTTTCAATAGAAATATATAATTTATTTATTTATTTTTTTGTTTGTTCCATCCTCCTGTGGCCATTGATCCCCTCCTTGGCCTCCCTATTGATCAATTCATTCCTTGGAGTCAGTGCCCTAAACCTTTGATTTCTCAGGACAAGAGTCAAATGAATCAGGAGTCAGAGCCATCACCTATATCTATTTTTTCTTATTAAATGCATCCCCTTTGCATGCATGTATCATTCATGGAGTGGGCATGCAATGGGCCATCATAATGTATGTACACAACTCTGCATGTATGTAGTCAAACAGCTATGGTCACACTTACACAGACCCTCATTGTTAGTCACAGTCTCTACCAGGGATTGAACCATCAGAGACTATGCCCAAGCATGCATTTCCTTTCTCATCCCCAAAAGAGAGGCAAGCAGGCTAGTCCTCATCATTTTCCTCCTGATGTAACCCTAACACGTGTCTGAGCTGCTAATCAAACATGGGTCACCAGGGTCATAGTCAGGGATTTATCTTCATTGCCAACAGAGCTGACAAGGAATGTAGCCTAGTTGGTTTACAGGTGCCCTCTTACAATTAAATAAAACGTCCTAGTGCTGATAGAGTAAAAAATGTATTGTAGCTTTGTTACTTGCTTAATCCTATGTGCTGAGTTGAAAATGTTTTGCATGCTTCATAATTTATTTTGTCATTATTTTCTGGTTAAAAGAACATAACCACTGTCAGACGATATGAACATCAGAAGAAATGCATTAATATCCGAAAGTTATTTTTTTCATCAAACAATAAATACTTTCTACTGATTCTTTTTTTTCATATCAGTCCTGACTGGAACAATTCTTGGACATGATGAGTTTTTTATGTGTTATTGTCCTGTGTGTAGTTTTATAAAGTATTTATTCAGAATTTTAAAGGCCAATTATTTAATTTAGAAGAACGGATAAAGATGCTTAGTGTCAAAAGTCTTCAAATAATTTACCAGATTTCCAGTAGTATGGATTCTATAAATGGTTCCCTAACGGATGTCCTTACAAGGGTTCCAGTATAGTCACACATCTGACTGAAGGCTTAGTTACTAGGATCCAGCCTTTCTTTCCAGTACTTGAAAATAGTATCACTATTAGCAACTTAGTGAATCTTAAGAGTTATGGGCATTACTGACATACACACTGTCTTCAGAACCATAAGTACTGGGACTGTGGTGCAAAATGATCACTTGTATGGGGCAGTGAATACAGGTAGAGTCAGTTTTGGGATAGTTAATTCCCTAATCTGTGTTTATATGGGTATCTGACACTGGTTCTGGCCACTGAAAATAAATCTAAAATGAGTAGAAAAGTCAGTGTTCCAAAAAGATCACTGAGTATCCGTCTGGGTAAAAAATAATGACACAACAGATTACAGACTATAATAATAACATGTACTCCATTACTGAGGCATAGTTTTTACTTACAGGATACCACTTGCTTTAGGGCTGAAGGTAAATCTCTTTCATATCTGTGTAGGTAACATTGCTGGGGGTGTTGGAAGGAAACGTATATCATTGCGGATGATGTGACTACATGCTACAGGGTTTATATATAAGTATTTTTTAACATTGTAGGAACTTTTAGAAGAATTGAAAAAGCTTCAGATGTACCACTTCAGACAGTGACCCAAAACTACACTGCTGGGTATATCTGATACCAAAAGGATAAACAACTTGCCCATAGTTAATTCTAGGTGAAGTTCTGCTCCTCAAGTTCATATCTTTTTAAAATTTTACTGAAGAAATGTATTTCACTTGGTGATTATTCACTTTCTATCTCTCTTGCAATCTTAGACTTGTGAAGATTTTCATTCCCCTGAATTATCCTTAATGAAAGACTGTCACTTGTGCCATCACTTACATTTCTTTTCAACTGCAAAGAATCCTTCAAATATAAGTCAAAAATTAAACCAATTTGCTCCATGTGCATTGCCTTTATTTGAAGTTTTATTGTCAGAATACTATAATGAGTGCCTTCATCCTTACATTCAGACTTCTTTAGATTAATTAAGCTTTGTTGAAATAATAACACTTAAACTAATGCTGCAAGAGTATGATTCTCACCACTTTCATAATGTATTGGGATACATATATACAAATATTTCAAGCATGGGCATTAATGCCTTTGTAGTCTGCCAATATACCAAAAACAGATGTTCCCATAATAAGTGTCCAGGCTGTTCTTAAATATATCTAAAGTAATGCTTGCTTTAATGTAGTTTAGTAGTTTGTTCCATGTATCAGCTGATCTCACAGAGAACCAATTAGTACACTTCTCATTCCTATAGAATCGTCTACATAGGATGTCTGATGATTCTCTTCGGCATTTTGATAACCCAAACATTCCCAGAGGTAGTGGTCTGTAAATGTCCTATATACCAGAATAAGATCTCCTCTTAAATATGTATAAGAAACACTGCACCAGTTAAGATATTTTAGTCTTTCATAATAACTTATATTTTTCACATCCATGGATGCTCTTGGTATATTTCCACTGCACTCTTTCCAGTTTACTCATGCTTGTTTTCTTAAAAGGTTTCCATGTTGTTATTCCATACTCAAGTTTGGGTCTAATGTAATTAACAAACAATGACATCATCATTTCAGATTTCCTAGACATTAAAAATCTTTTTATGCAACCTATAGTTCTATGACTATCATTAACCAATTGCTTGATGTGATTAGAAAAACTCAAAGCTGGATCTACCCATATACTCAGGTCCTTAAATGAATCTACAGTTTCAATCAGTGGGGGCTGTATTAAATATTCACCTTTTAATTTATGTTTCACAAATCTCATATGCTTAGTTTATGATGCATTATCAGCATATTATTATCCTGTGCCAAATGGTCAATTTAGTCAGGTTCTTTTGCAGACATGCCCTATCTGTAACACATGTAATCATTTTACCCAGTTTCATGTCATCTGCATACAGACTACAGAATACCTCAGATGAAAAAGATACCCAATCTAAACAAGCAAGGCCCTGTGGGACACCCTGTCTGTAACCAAGAATTTCACCTGTCCAATTGCTATGTGTAACTTATTATGTCCTATTTGTAAGTCATGCAGCTACCCATCTTATCAAAAGTAAATCAATACCTAGTTGTTCTAATTTACTGATCAATGTTTTGTGTATAACCCTGTGAAATGCTGAAGCTAAATCTATATAAATTACATCACACACAACTTTTCATTCATAGCTATTAATAGAAAATCATGTTACAGGTGGTAATAGATCTATGAATGAAAAGTTGCTGCTGATATTTCGTTTCAAGTCCCAGTCTTTCCAGTTATATATTCCAGGCTTGCCTTTATTGTCGCAGTTAAGCAATCTATAGTATTGGTATTATGACTGAACATGTAATAATCACAGGTCTCTTAACTATCTTTAATCCCTATTGTAATACCTCCACCTGATTTTTTGTTAGAATGTCTGTTACAATAAAAACATTTATACCCTGACAGAACTGGTTTCCAGTCATTGTTCTTTAACCATGTTTCACAAACAGTAACAACATCTGTCTTGTGGGAACATAGCAAATTTTCCAGTAAAAACTTTATTATTAATGCTCCTAGCATTAACAACCATCAGAGATGCATCAAATGTTGCTATCTGTGAAATGTTAAATTTTCTACCTGGCAAAAATCCTGCCATGTGTTTGCTAAATATTGCAAAATATCTGCTGCAAAAATTCTCTTCCTTGATCTTGGCAAATGCATGCCACCCTGTCTGAACACAGGAGTGCCCAAAATTAGGTTTGGATGCTTTACAAATTTCCACTTTTTTTAAAATGGGATATTTTTTTCATGTAGGTATTTATCCAAAAAATCTTTTCATTCACAGTGACCCAGCTCTTCTTTTTATATGTGATTTGTGAAATATATGTCCTAACACCAAAAGTTATACTATCTAAGAGGGCTTTAAGTTCCCTACTAACAGTCTGAGAGTCCTTGCAGATGAGATAATTTGCACCAACATGAATAAAAACAGATTCATAATTCCTTACATTAAGGTGTTTTAAGGCTTGTCTCAAATCCTCTATTTTTGCTCCTGACAAGCATAACACAATTTGATGTATATTATCTTCTCTGCAAATGTAAGCATAAATCCCTCTAATAATTAAATCTCCATTTACAAGAGTATATTTTCTGACGAGATCTGAAGAATCTTCAGCTTCTAATTCAATGATATCTGCTCTATCAATTGTTACAAAGGATGATCTTCGTCACCATTAGTCTTAATCCCACTGTTTTCACTGTGTTTTACATTTGCAAGCATACATTTCTCATCCAGCTGGCTTTGCATATCAACAGCTTGAACCATGTTGTCAACATCTATCTTTGTCCTCTTTTTTTCTTGTAGTGATGTTCTTCAAGCCATCTAGCTTTAAGTTTGATTTCTTCCTTTTCACCTGCTCCTTGCCTCTTTTTTCTACCTTCTATTTTTGGAAATATGCTGCTTTTTTCTGTAGACTGAAGGTTTTCTGATAGAAAAATGTCATTATTCTCTGTAATCTGTGTGTGTTACATAACAAAGCAGTATCTTTTTTAGTAAGTATTCTCTTTACTTTACAGGTATTTATCAGTTTCTCTTTCTTCTTTATTTGTCATGGACTTCCTCCTTTTACTTTTTTTATTTCCTTCTAAACACTCCGAATCCTCAGCTGAATATTTATATCCAGAATTCCAAAGCTGTCAAGTGCATCTTCTTGTTTCATAGGAGCTGAGTGATCTTTATAGATGAAAGATACATCCTTACCTAAATGTGTTCTCTATGCTCTTTGTCTGGCATTATTTATCTCACTAGTCCAGTCATTTATATATGTAACAACATTTTTCCATGCTGTGCTAATTGCCCAAGTGCTATCATCATCAGTAAGTCTAGATTTAATACTAATGAAGGTTAGCAAATCATCCAACTTTTGATATATGGAACACAGCTCACCAGTGTTATTAAGCATTACCTTTAAATATACATAGCATTTACTTCACAGTACAAGGTAAGTCTGCTTTAGCAAATCATTAATGGCATACTCATGTAAGGAATCCATAATCAACTTCAGATGAATATAAGAGTATAAAATAAAATAATAATCAAAATCAGTAACCACAGAATTCAAAGAGAACTTAAATCAACTTCTATGATAAAAAATAAACAATATACAACTAAAGTAAGTACAGCAAAGTTGTTGCTCTGACTGCAAGTTCTGAAAGCCAGACAAAAGCTGGAATCTCTTTTTGGGATGGCTTCAGCCAGTCAATAAAAGTAATTTGTAGAGAAGTAGCAAATCAGGTTGTTGGCACCTGAATGGTTGTTTTGCTAAAAAGTGGCCACTCCATTGACGCAAGGCTTCTAGCCATTGCCAAAAATGATGTCAACATTGAATTTGCATTAAAGATGTGGTTGGCAGGTTGCCAGTGAGTATACATCCCTGTTGGCCATTGCATTTCGAACAGCACAATTTATTCCATTTATCTTTTGTGAACAGCAATGATCCTAAATAGTGTGTATCTGTTACCACATGTCCTTTTTCTAAAATACACATAATCAGAAATTACACATTAAAATAGCTTCAGCAATCCTGCATTGGTTTGTTATGTTAGGGTGGTTTCTATAGTTGAAGCCCAGTAGCTTTGTTTCCAGTAACTCCCCAAATAAGTGATAAAGAAAGATAGAGAAAAGAAGAAGAAGCAGAAATCAAACTAAACTAACATCATCTGTCAATCCTTTCTTTTTTTAAATTATGGGTTGGCATAACGGCTAAGGTGCTTACCTCACAGATACATGGTACATGGTTTGTTTCTCACCATTGAAATGGTAATTGGCTATGTTTAAAATGGCCCACAATGGCAGCTAACCTAATACTTACCTATGAACCTATAAATACCTGTAGGAATATAAAAAAATAAATAAGGAAGAGTGGTGAAAATTGGTAAGAATGTTACGGTATGAGGAGTAGGTGTGTATTAAAAGTCACAGAGTGTTCTTCATATTAATCTAGGACTCTGTCTCTTTTATGAATGGAAAATCTTGGAGGATTGGATAGTGAATATATATGAAAGTGTGCCTTGTTCAGAGTGTATTCTGTCTCATATGCATAATGCCATATTTGCCATAAACCCAGAACAGTGGAGCACATGAGGGAGAATCAAAAATCATCATAGTGCTAAACTTGGTAGATAGTTGGAAACAAAATAACCACCAAATGACACCTACAGAATTACCTCCTGGACAAAGGGTAAATAAATCGAATTGCACTAATTGTCCAATTAAAAAAATATATGAATTGGAGATGCAGTACTCAACCTTGGCTACATGCAGGCGAGAACTTTTAGAGGAAGAGTATGTAAGCTTGTTACTAAGAAGTATGAAAGAATTATGCAAAGATGGATGAGGTACTACATTGAAGAGAAAGAACAACACACAGAGGGGAGGTAGTAATAACAAAAGGGATGCAAATGAAATTGAATAGTCACATTAATTAATTTACACCACAGAAATATTATACATAGGCACTGAGAAGAAACTGGTTACCATCACACATGGAAAGGGGAATCACAATCAGATAGCAATTGTAGTTTGATAGTGATAAATGCAGGATTACAGCAGTCCAGAAGGGGGTTCAGACACCTAGGCAGCAAGACATTTCACTGTGGTACATTTGACTGGGGACACATGGCTGAAGTTACAGTCAGCTGCAGCGAAATATGGTTGTTTGCAAATTTCCTGTGGGCAAAGAGATGCACATATTGCCATGCTCGCAGCTTTAATAACCAAATTCATGGAGGCAGAAGAAGTAATGAGTGTTGTGCTCACTGTAGAGTACATACTTACATAACTACAACATGTAGAAGTGTGCTACAGCATGGAGGAAATCCTGCAGGCTACTGTAGTCACATTTATGCTCCAGTATGCGTTTTAGGTAATGTTCCCTAGAGAATGTAAAGGGGGTAATGGTCCACACACATCAATTATAAAGGTACTGCCCATTGTGCACTGCATTTGTACTGCCACTGACATGCTGCCCCCTATCCAGCCTGCTGCTGATGCCTGCCATATTGCCTGCTGTCTCATGTTCTCTTGGGGACCATGGACATTGTTTTCCCCCTGTGACTTTGGTTCTTAAAGTTGTGGGCATGGCTACACATTTTTCTCTTTGCTCACATGGAATTTGCAAACATCCATATTTCTCTGCAGCTAACTGTCACTTCAGCCATGTGTCCCCAGTCAAATGTACCACGGGGAAATGTCTCGCTGCCTAGGTGCCTGAACCCCTAGAAGGGCATATATATATATATATATATGTATATATATATATATATATATATATATATATATATATATATATATATACATATAGCATCTAACAAAAAAGCCTTAAGAGAATTTGCAGTGTTTAAGAAATTATATTTTTAAAACTGAGGTGGTGGTGCTGCGGTAGCGTTGTCGCCTCACAGTTAGACGTTGCCCGTTCGATTCTCAGTTAGAGCGTCTTCTGTGTAGCGACATGCGTGAATGGGCGTTCCTTCGTTGAAGGTTGTGCATTAGGCCAGGCAAGCCAGTACGTAAAAATCTACTGCCAATCATTAGCGGACCGTAGTTCCGCTGTGGCGACCCTTAACCAGGAAAAGCCGAAAGACGCAAATCAAAAGAAATTATATTTTTAGCAAAATGTAGGTTTTCAAGAATACGGATCACACTCTAAAATTAAACAGAGGCACGCTAGTCAAAAACTAGATGAGGAAATATTTGACTGCTGGGTAGCAGAGACAGGGCTGTCTGAGTGTCTCAAAGCATTTAAAATTGTGAGAAGTTCATGAATGACTCAAAACGTTATAGTTATTCTGAGTCAAGGTAAATTTTATTAGCCTTTTTCTAGTGATCTGCAGATAGCTTATTGAGTGTCAAAGTATGATTAGAAGTCAGCCTTGTAGCATCTGTGTCCTGGAAGAGTGTCCTTTTTTCTGTTCTGCTGTATACTTTGTCAAGCTGGAACATATATTTTCATCCCTGCTCAGTAAATTTTTGTTTATTTCAACACTACTGACCAGATTCTGTGCCGAGTCTCCCATGTTCCAAAAACCTTATATATATCACTAAAAAATAATCAGGGAAACACAATACATTTCTGCCCCCAGGCATAACTAGATGTTGTTTTCCACACTGTTCATTTTCCAGCACAGATAATCCTTTATTGAGTGCTTATATGCCTGACCTTGTTACTTGAAGGATGTATAAAGCTGTAGTTCAGTGCTTCATCCTCTGGCAGACAAGTTACCAGGGAGCATTCCTTTTTTAAGGTCATGCATGTAAATATACTGTAATATTCAAAGCATGCATAACAATGTACATATACACACATACACACAAACACATACATACACCCATATATGTCTGTGTATATATACATATATATATATATATATATATATATATATGTGTGTGTGTGTGTGTGTGTATGTATATATATATATGTATACACATACACACACACACACACAGACACATTCAAGGTCCACAAACACTGAAAATAACTCTCTAATTTAGTTTTATTCTGTAACAGTGGCACAAGTCCAATAAAATGCATTGCAAATTATTTATGAGATCTTTTTCTGAGAAAAGAAGGCAAATATGTAAACTAACGCTTGAATCAAAGTAGTAAAAAAGGCAGAATAGCATGCAACATGTGAAAAAAATCACTGTGAGTGAGAGGGTTAGACATGAGTGGTCATGAAAAATAGCTAAGAAATAAATGAATGAAATACATTTGAAAACTGCAAATGCTGAAAGACTCCATTTTCTAGAGTAAATCATACTTGTCTTTTTCCTTTGCTAGGAGGCACACTGCTAAATATACTTTGGTAATAAGTACACAGCGTAAGCGGATGTAATGACGTGGCATGTGTGTTGGTGGAAATGTGGTATTAGCACATTTAAAATATATTGTAAAGGTCACCACAGAAAGCAGAGTGAAAACTTTTTTTAAAAAACTGAGTAACTTTTATTAAAAATAACATAAACATTAAGCACTTGCATTCCTACTAAAGTTGAAATTTCTTTATCTTGGTTTCAAATTATATTTTACAACTATTTAGACAACATTCTTAATCTCACTTATTCTCAGTTCCACCAATAAACAAGAGAACAAACCTTTGAAGAGCTAATATTAGTGCATAATATATAATCCTGTGAAAACTATGAACAACACAAAAAAAACCCAAAACTGATATTCATAATGGCAGCTAAAAGTTACAAAGCAGTTGAACAGGAAAAAATATAATAAGTAGACAATTGAATAAACCAAATGTTGCAAAGATTTTTAATTATAATTTTTTTTTGTGTTTGGGTACATATACGCTTCTAATAGTACGTCTCACTAGCATTCCTTATAACACAATTAATTTTCTCTAATGCTTTCTCTTAGACCTTCAGGTGTGTGTGTGTGTGTGTGTGTGTGTGTGTGTGTGTGTGTGTGTGTGTGTGTGTGTCTATATGGTCATACTAAAGAATGTCTTGTTAAGACATTTTTATTTAATTTTCTGACTACAAAAATAGATCCACAGATCCTAGTTCTAGCATGTGAGATATTAATCCCTTATAAAATAGGTTTCCATCACAAGATCAAGGCCATAATTGCATTCTTTTGAACTGTGAACATTTTATTGAAATTTATTTCCCATATGTCTACAGTATAAGCAAGCACCATAGTAGCTCACCTATGTGGTTGCTGTCTATCACGTAGGTGGATATTACTCTCTTTTTTATCCCTCCATAGAGTGAGGAATATATTGAATTTCTTTGCTTGATGGCATCAGCAATAATTTTTTTTAAATTACACCATTGTGGTAAACCCTAGAAAAAAATGTCCTTCACTATAACAAATTTTAGTAGTAGAGTCTGTTTCATTAGGGGTCAAGCTGGGTAGTCTACTTCTGTGTGCTTTGATAATATTGTTTTGATGCAAGAAAGATGCAACCTACTAGAATATAACATGAAATACCACCTGTTTCATTTTTTGTGTATGCATCACTATAAATAAATAGGCCCAAGAATGTTACAGACCAATTATTACAAAGTGGCTAGAAACTTAAAAAGAAGAGTTATTATTGTTCAGTTTGTCATCTCTCCCAACAAAAAAGATATTATAAATAAAAAGACAGTCATTTTGAATAATATATATATATATATATATATATATATATATATATATATATATATATATATATATAGCCATATTATAAATAAAAAGACAGTTATTTTGAATAATGTATATACACATATCTCCTTTCAGCAAGTTAACATAGTACTGGCAAAATTGGAGGTGGGGGGTAGTAGCCTTTGTTGTCAATCCACCTTTTTTTGCTGGAACATTCTGTCTCTAAACACAAAAGAAATTATTTTGATAAATCAAATTTAAAGAATCACTAATCAAACATACTTCTTCAGTACAACAAAATTCACTTTTGTACAACATACCTTTATACAATTTAATACCCATTTTTTGTGGTAGCACTGTAGATAATAATGTTATATCCATGGTCACTAAGAAATCATCTCCAGTGATAGTACCCTCTCTTATTTATCTTATAAATGTACATTAATCTGAAATTAATGACAGTAAATGCCTTGCAGGTTGTTTTAATTTATGTTCAACAAGGACTGCCAAAGGCTCAAGCCTTGAGCCATTTACTGAAACTATGCGACATACAAGAGGATCTAAGGCACTTTATGAAATGTGTGATGCCTAACTTTGGGAAAGGTACCAATAGATCCTCCTCTACAGAATCATTAAATAAGCTGTCATTCAGCATTTCATAAATAGCAATATAATTTCTTCTTATATTCCTTATATACCTTGGTTAAATGGTTTACAGGTGAGTACTAGGCTAGCTGCTGTTGTGGCCCATTTTAAGCCTAGCTAATTTCTCTCTAAGGTGAGAATCAAACTATCTACGTTGTGTCTGTGAGGTAAGCATTTTAACCATTATACCTTCTCCCAACAATAATAATCTATTTGTTAACCAGGTATACCCATGGACAAACAATCAATGTTTAGGCACATATACACATTGTGAAGCAGAGTCCTTCCATGACCCTCTACAAGCCAACTCTAGACCACTGTATGTGTGAGTGCTAATTCTGTTCTGCAGTGGTGCACAATTCACATATGGTTAGAGTCAGTATGTAATGCAATCAAACACATATGCACATACACTTACTATTTTCCATCATGTAGATATAGATGTAGATGTAGATATAGCAATTGGTATTTAAATGATATTATAATGTTAGCCTAGTAATGTCCTTGAACCTATAAAGATTGCACATGGCAATGTTGCTGGCATCCACATGTGCTATGCTGAGGTGTGGATATAAGGTAGCACTACAACAGCATATTCCAATCTGTGATTTGACATAATGTATTAGTGGCTGCTGCTGACATTTGATCACATGTTCCTTACATAACAGCTGTAGTATTATGCCTTCTAAGACTTAGAGATGAGATTATGCTATATATGTTGTTTCCTTACTAAGGCATGTGCTTGTGTAGTGGAGCATATCAACATTCTACCCAGTTCTCATTCAGCCATCACAGGGACACTTACAGTATGGCACAGGTGTGCATGTGTATACCTACCATCTTTAAATGCTCTGTAAGATACATCATTATAACACTGTACTGATTACATGGACACATATACCTTGTTTCATCCACATGTAATGCTGTTATATACACAAAGATATAACTAGCTCAGATTCATTTGCAACCTTGGTGAATTCATTGTATGCACAATTGTGTTGCTGTTCACAAGGAATATTGAAGTGGTCCCTAGTAGAATTGTGTGACTATTGTGGCAGTAACTGTTCTGCATGAACCACAACCATTTCATTTGTAATATGTCCATATATGGTATCAGGGCCCTTACACACAGCTTTTCAGTGAAAAGCATATATGCATATGCTGTGCAATTAATGTAACTGTGTGACATAGATAGAGTTGTATGACTGTGTGAAGATGTCCACTGTGTAGCATGTGATGCATACCCAATGTTGTATTTGGAGCTGTTGTCACAAATCATTTTTTAAATAAGTAAATATGATATAGGGAATACACACCTAAGAACTGAGCTGTTTGTGGATGGCATCACACATACTCAACTATAGGAAAGAGACAATCTGCTAGCTGACAGATTTGGATCAAACGTCATCCCCTGTCCACACTGGACATCCCCGAATATATACATGCAAACATTACTCAACTTATTTTTTCAACAGAGCAGCTAATCTGTGTGTCACTAAGGCTATAAACATGGCATTAATGAGCCCTGACAAAATCTTAGATTGCTTTTTCAATAACTTGCAAACTGATGTAGCAGACATAGATGTATCCCTACTTAATCATGCCTCCAGACAGACTGTGATTGGGCAGAAGGGGGCACAGCAACAGTCATCCACCTGAACAAGGGGGACCATCATTTGACCCAGGGAATTATAGAACCATAAGCCTCACTTGCCTCATCTATAAGGCAATCACAGAAGTCATCATGGACCTTATTAGAAAAGCCACAGGTAATCTCCTCACTGTGTACACAACCCAGCTTTGATTTGTTAAGGATGCATCATGTCTGTTAAATGTTTGACTTCTTCAAGAAGGTCACCAAGGGCATGGATAAGGGAATGACTGTGCATTCCATCTAACTAGACATGTCCAAGGCATTTGACACAAATCCATACATAGGTATTACAGATAAACTGGCTGAACTGGCCATAAACTTGTATGTCACCTGGTAGATGTGAATTCACCCAATGCAAGAGGCCAGTGACTAGGGCTGTACCACAGAGTTCTGTACACCCTTTCCTGTTTGGAATTTACTTCCCAGAAGTCAAGACAAACTTAGACAGCTTTGTCTTACCGACTTTGTGGATGACTGCAAAATATGGACAATCATTGAATCCATGAACAATATTCATATACTGCAGAAACTATCAAAGCACAAAAATGATTGGTTTAGGGGCCATGGAAACACACTATATGAACACAAAAGCATAATTATTCCCTTTTGAAAAGCAAATAGCCAAGCTAATCACAGTATAGACAGCATACCTCTTTGAATACACCTAGTGGTATGTAATCTGGGTACTCAGATAGTAATTGGAACTTTGAGCACCATGTGTACATAGTGGTGACAAATCCCTTGTATGTGACACAGCTCATAAGTATGGGCAGGCCATCCACAGCAAATGACATTATAATGCCATTGCATATGGCCCTCATCACACCAGTAATTGAGTACAATGCACCCTTTTTGCATGTACCTCACCACAGATCTGCAACAGCTGGACCAACACCAGAGTTTTTCACAATGAAGATACATGGTGTAAACAAGAAGTCATATGCAGAAAGATTTAAAGCCCTGTCTACAACAGACTAATAAGGGTCGATCTGTGTCTGGCCTACAGGGCACCCTCCAATCTAGCCCTGATGGCAATGTTACACATTGTTATTGCAAACTGCTCAAGGGTAACTCATTCCAAGAATGATAACTTAGCCTCTGACATAATAAGTCATGTTGGAGAGAAAAAGACATCTCTCAGACCCTATCCCTTCTCTAGAACATGCATGTAAAGCAAAGGCCCTTTGATCCTCTTAAAGTGCAACATAGATCAAAGGATGGTCAATCATGATTATACTCCTGTTGTTGCACCCATGTCCTTCAGTGATAGAGGCAGTTGCTATTAGATAACATAGTATAGGCACAATGCTGTGTGAACATTGTTCACATAGCTATTGAAAATTGTGCAAGTCATGTTAAATATGAATAGGCTTTTATGGAATCTTGGGACTTTGGTTATTACTCTCCTATTGACCTATATACCTATGATGTTCAGTTATATCCTAGGTATAGCTAGAGTGTGAGTGTAGTTTCATGATAGTTTGCATGAACGCATATATATGCATGTCACAATTTCATGGTAGTGTAACATTTTCCATGGCAGTGTCAGGGTGACCGTGATCATGTGGCACATGTCTTGGGCTTGACATGTGCTGATAGAAAGTGTGCTCCATGTATTGTTTTGTACGTCAACAATATCACAGTGGCAGTGTCCTCCATCATTGATGCTAGGCTTTGCAGTGCAGTAGTTTCTGTGTACATGAGCATAATTGATGTATTGCCATGAATTTCACATAGTGTTGTACCATTTATTATGATGGATCAGTTTTGAATTCACACATCAATTGCAGATGCTGCAGACAATATCCATTGTTATTACATAGGTTCATAGGAGGTTACTAGGCTAGTGGCCCTAGAGCCTTAGAAGCCTAGCCATGTTAATCCCAAGTTGCCCCATCTGTCCTTATTAAGTGAATGTATTTTGCAGAGCTAATCTGTAGTCAACACTGACTCCCCTTGTCCATGAGGGACATGCGTGCCCGGGAGTGAATTTGTGGTGTCCCATCCATTTGTTCAGGTTGCGCAGGTATAACATGTTTTTTGGCATATTGAAATAAAGGATTTGTTGTGATCATCAAAGGTAGGGTCAGTGAGGAGCATATTTGTTCCAGAGGAGAGGTAGTTTCTGGGAGACATATTTGTCTTTCCAGTATGTTCTGTTAATGTCACAGATTAGGTTAAGATCCCTAGAGTGCATGACTCTTGTACCATTATTTTTGTGTATGTGAAGCATATCCATCAGGCAGGGTTGGAGACTGTCCTGTAGGCCAGGCACAAATCTCCTCTCAGCAGTCTATACAATAATTAAAAGTACAGTGATAGGGCTTTTAGTCTATCCACGTACACCATGGTTTGGAGGCCCTGTATTTTCTTGGTGAGGAACCTCTGTGGTCTCTCCAGGTGCTTCAGGTGTCTGAGTACACACAAAAGGGAACATTGTACTCTTATTAGAGGTCTGATGAGGGTAGTGTACAGTGGAGACATAACATCCATAGACCTGGATGTGAGGCCCATACTTATGAGGTGCACAACATAGAACACTTTCCTTACCACAGAGGAAATTTGTTTTTTGAAGTTCAGATTGCTGTCTACCTATGTTCCTAGGTCTTGTATCACTGGGTTTGAGCTTGGGGGAGGGGGGGTGCCAATACTATAGTTAGCAGGGAATTCTACTTTGCCAAAGGGACTAATAATGCACTTTTTTGCTTTTAGTTTTAGACTGTGGCTGTGGCACCAGTCATTTGTATTTCTTTTCCCTTCATGTAGTATATTAGCATCATTGTGGAACTCAATGATTGCACGCAATGTGCAATCATCAGTGAACTTGGTGAGCCAAAGCCCATCTAACTTAGCCTGAACTTCTGAGAAGTAGATTCCAAACAGTGAAGGACCCAGCACAGAGCTCTGTGGTACACCACTGGTGATGGGTCTGGTGGTAGAGGTGGAGTCACTAACTTTGACAGTATGTTTTCTGTTGGTGAGCCATTTGGCTACCCATCTAGTAATGCAAGGGTTAATCCCTAGCTGAGAAAGTTTTTCAATGATACCCGAGTGAGGGATTGTGTCAAAAGCCTTGGCCAGGACAAACTAAGTAGTATTCACTGTCTTATCTTCATCATGGGCTTTGGTCAGTTTCTCAGAGAGGTCCATAAAGTTTAATAAGCATGATCTACCCTTAACAAAGCCAGACTGGGTTGGGTCTAGAATTTGAAGGTCACCTATGTCCTTCTTGATAAGTTCCATGATGATTCTTTCCATGGCCATGCAGATGAGACTGGTTAGACTCATGGGTCTATAGTTCCTAGGGTGTGTTGATGGCCCCTTATTCTGCAAGGGAATTACTGTTGCTGTTCTTCATTCTGCTGGAACATAGCCAGTCCTCAGGCTGTGGTTAAAGACAGTACTAAGTGTGTTTGCTATATCCTGTTTTAGATTGCTTAATATGCATCCTGGGATGTTATCTGATCCCATTGAGGCCATGATTTTGGCCTTGAAGAGCACAGATAAGATCTAATCTCTAGGGATACTAGACAGAGGACATGTGTTGGACATGCTTAGGTGTTAGGCTGGTGTAAGGCTGGTGGGGCTAGGGGGGTGATGTTTGCACCAAATCTGTCAGCTAGCAGGTTGGCGATTTCCTGCAGTGCAGTTTGAGTGGTAACATCTATCACCAGTTCTGCACAAATGTGGCAGACACATGCAGTATACAGCTGTGTGTATGGAATCCACTCATACTAGTGTGTTGTTTCGAAGTGTTGTTAGCCATATGGCTGATACCTGTCTCATCCAGGAATGCTTTACTCAAGTGTATTCCTTCTGGCACAGTGAACTCTTCCGCATCTTGTCAACCATACATAAACATACTTTGTGATGTATAACAATTAGGAGTTGACAGTGCAGACTTCCCTTTGAGGTGTTCTAAAAGATGCATGTGTGATACATCTTTCTGTGGTGCACCCAGTAAATATGCAGCTCATTGACAACACTGATGGCATGGGTTGTATTCTTGAAGGTGTGGATTGTGGCTTATGTGTCATACATACCTCTCAACTGACCAGGATTGCACCTAATTTAAACTGCAGGTGTAACACTGCCCCTCTTAACACCTAAAAAAGTGGTCATTTGTGAGGAAGGTGTGTTGAATTCCCCTTATAGATTACTGATAAATCATTACAGTTGTACACGTCTGTTCCTGCAGAACATGTATAATAACTTACAATCACATATTTTTTGCCAATGACACAGATTAATGCTGGTATTATTTTCAAATTGCCCATGATTGTTGCTGCTTCTGTCTAATGTTTTCCATGACCCTGTTGCTATGTAACCCTGATTGGTTGAGAGCTGTACTGACATTTCAGTCATATCGAAGCAACTCTTTTTGCACACATTCACAATATGCACATACCCCTATTGTATATACCGTCCTTACTAAATGTCCTCTCCAGTGATCATGTCACAACCAGTCATCTCCATTGATACGAAACCTTGTGGGACAGTTACTTAATGTACTGTAATGTGTGACAATGTAAATATACTCACACAGAAGGTGTACATATGTGATTAATGGTATGCTACTGACTTATCTTTGAAGTGTAAGTACATTGACATGCCCTTAGCTGCTATACATTACCATGTTTCACATGTCCTCTTCTTCTTTCTTCATTTCTACCATTCATGTCTGTGGTGCTTTTCAATACACATACTTCTACAGATTAGTGTATTTCTACTGCATTCTATGTACCTTTGATGATTACCACAAATCCCTTATTTCAGTATGCCAAAAACATGTTGTACTGAGTGCACTTTTCTGTAATGTCTTACTACTGCATTCATTGCATTCACTTTAGCCCTGGTGATCATTGTGCCTGTCCGTGCAATTTTGCAGAGTGATTTTTTCCGTAGGTAAACTGGTCTGCATGTTCTATATGCCTTCATGCTGCTTTACACAGTTTGCTGGCTGTAGTGCTGCTGCTCATACCCAAACATGTAAACTCCATGTAGGCTTCTTACTAAGCCTACACAGAGTTTATTGAATCCCAAGAAATATTTGTTTATGGGGAAAAGTATAAAATTATGAGGCAAAAATGTGGATATTCTGTCCCTAATATTGTTGGTGACCATGGCATTTTCTCCTGCTAATGCTATGGTTGGTTCTTCTGTTGTTATGCTGCTACTGTTGCTGAAAACATGGTCTCTCTCCTCATCTTTGTAACAATGAGACATATGTGTGACTGTAGAAATACACACTGCCGTACTTGTGACTGGGTAGAAGCAAACGTTTTAAAACCCATGCCATATAGTTGCTCTAGCTGCGATTGGTGGAATTTGTGAGAAGAATTGTTATCTTTTTGTAGGCTGCAAAAAAAAAATGTTTTTATATAGATATATATATATGTATATATATATATATATATATATATATATATATATATATATGTATATATATATAATATATGTGTATTATATATATGATGCTGCGGTGGTGGTGCTGCAGTAGACTTGTCGCCTCACAGTAAGACGCTGTCCTGTTCGATTCTCAGCTAGAGCGTCTTCTGTGTGGAGACATGCGTGAATGGGCGTACCTTCGTCAAAGGTTGTGCATCAGGGCCGGCAACGCAGCATGTAAAAATCTACTGCCAATCATTAGTGGACCGGAGTTCTGCTGTGGCGACCCCTAACCGGGAAAAGCCGAAAGACACAACATATGTATTTTTTATATATATATATATATATATATATATATATGTATTTTATATATATATATATATATATATATATATATATATATATATATATATATACATATATATATGTCTTTTATATATATATATATATATATATATATATATATATATATAAATTTGGTTAGAAGAAAATCCTTGCTGAACTGTTTTGGAGGGTGTATTAATTTCACTTAGTGACACACTAGCTGTTTTATTATAGTTCAAGTTACACAATTTTCTTCTCTTCTGCTTTTTTAGAATTGACAAATCTTTGGCAATACTTGAAAGAAGACATTTGAATATGCTGTTTGTACAGCATCGGTCAGGCTGTTTTTTTTTTTTAATTCTACATTTTCTGTCTGTTTTATTAACTATGTGAAAGCTAAACAGGTTTACTACAGTAACAGTTTCTCATTGTCAGATATTTTTAAAAGACTTGCATTTCCTCTTTAATTCTGAAATTAAGTCTTTAGCAGTGAAAACTTTCTCAGTATTTAACAGCAGAGGAGCCTGCTAGATAGCCAAAGAAGTTTCAAAATATAAATTGTCCCACTGCACCGTTTAACATTTTTAATCTGTTTTGTAAAACTGGAGGGAAACTTAAAATTTATGCCCAGTCCTTGAATTACTGTCAAAAGGAGCAATGAAAATTTTAAATGAATTTGCTGGAAAAGAAACCAGATAAAGTTGTGAGTGTTGACCCCAGTGTTGCTATATCTTCAGCATACTTGGATGGAGAAATATTGTGTTCTAGGCTATATAACTGTTATTCCTGGGGACATTACATATGCATTTTCCCTTATTGGCTTATTTAGTGGAATGTACTAGTTGTTATGCATTTTATATAGGAGGCAAATCTTGCAGACTAGCTGCTAGGATTTATAAGCAGCATACTTATGCAGCCAGCTGTTACACAAGGTGGTTAGAAGACATGGCTTTTGTGATGTACAGATCAAGGTGTTAAACTTTGGAGAAATTATTATTGAACTATTGTGAAGAATTCAAGTTTATCATTGTAGTGTTTTTCAGTAGTGTAGGTATATAGCTAGAATAACCAAAAACTTCTGCATGAAAGGAAGCCAACAAACAAATAAATACGTAAGGTCATTTGTTTATTGATTCTATGTCTGAGTGCTGTTATTGGATTCTTTGGTATATAGCTAGAATTCCTAACTCTGGACCACACGCTTGGGCCATGGCTGTATCAGTGAGTAATCTGGTTCATAAGTGTAATTCAAATTATGCATGAAAACCACATTTCCTTAGACAAGATGCCATTGCATGTCTCAGCTTTGGGTTTGGAATGTTAAGGCACGGATGCATAGTGATTGTTTGCAGAAATGACTACTGAATAACTTTGAACAAGGGATCCTTATAAAAAAGTGTGTTTGGTCATATCTAAGTATATAATTACTTCCAAAGAGTGATTGCTTTCTTTGGTACTACTAAATTAGTGATTCTAAAGTTTCAGATGGTAAATGATAGGCCAGTGGATTTGTGGTTTCCCAGATCAGGATTGGAAAGGGCTGAAAATGTAATGATAGAACAGTTGTTTACTACAAATAACAGTAAAAATAACATTGTAGAGTGATGATCATTTTCTTGATTTAAGCTAAGGACTCAGTGAACAATGACATTTAACAGTATTGCAGACATAAGCAACTGTTATGAGGAGTGATAGAACATCAGTGCCATAAAATGTACTAAGATAAATAATAAAAAGTATTTCAAGATGACAAAGGAGTACATATTTAACCAATATAACTAAACAGGATAATGTATAGTTTGGAAAAGATATTTAACAATGTATTTACTTTGAGGTCTGAATGGGTGGAAGGAGGTCATTTGAATGTATAAAATATTTGTATTCAATTATTTCAGGTAAACAATGAAAATAAAATTGTAGTTTACTTGCAGGATTGTTTTTCTGTCTGGAATATATGCTAGACACAGAAAGTACAGTTTTGTACCTACCATAAATGTAGATGCTCGAGTGTTCACCCTGCTGCAGTCATCACACTTGGGTTATCCTGTCATCAGGCGGTCCCGCATTTGGCCGGATTTCCAAAGTGTTGGTCCGACGTCGGTTGCTGTCGCCTCATCCCTGATGTCAGTGCGCCAGGGGTACATATATTGCAACCGACGCCATTTTCTTCAGTTTTTCTTGCCCCAGATGTCAGGTGCCCCCAAAAGGGTGATCAGAATTAGTACCAAATGGTGTGAACACTGCACAAACACAAAATCCCTTCAGCTATAAGCAAATACATCAGTAAGGCATAGCAGAGATTTAGCCAGTAGATCAGAGGGGATGGAAGGAGGGTAACCTGGACTGCAGCAGGGTGAACACTCGAACATCTACATTTATGGTAGGTACAAAACTGTACTATGTTCATCGTGTTACCCTGCTGCAGTCATCACACTTGGGTTGAATCCCAAAGCTAAGGTAGGGGGGAGGTATCATAGAGGGTTAGTGGAGGCAATGAGGCCCTGCAGAACTGCAGTGGTGAAGCCCGCCCTGGACTTAGAGTAAAGAGGTAAGTGATAGTGTTTGGTGAAGGTGTGTACAGAACTCCAAGTTGCAGCTTCTAAAATTTCCTTTGTAGGAACCCCCCTTAGAAAGGCTGTAGAGGTAGCTGTTGCCCTGGTAGAGTGGGATCTAATGGTAGGAGGAACTGGTTTCCCATGATGGGTATAACAGAACCGTATGCAATGGCCTATCCATTTAGAAATGGTTTGCTTGGATATAGCCCCCCCTTGAGAAGCTGTAGCATAGGATACAAAGAGCTGGTCAGTTTTTCTGAAAGCCTTAGTTTTATCCAAGTAGTAACGAAGCTGTCTGTGAATGTCCAAGGAATGCAGGAGTCTCTCACCTTTGTTCTGTGGATTGGGGAAGAAAGTGGGTAGGTGGATGGTTTGATTTAAAGCTACACTGGAAACCACCTTAGGCATAAAGGAAGTATTAGTTCGTAAAGACACTCTGTCTTGATGAAAAATGAGGAAAGGTTCCACTGCCATTAGTGCCTTTAATTCTGAGACTCTCCTAGCTGAAGTTATTGCCAGGAGCAGGGCAGTCTTCCAAGATAGGAACTGAAGGTCTGCAGAGAAAGCTGGTTCAAAGGGAGGTAACGTTAGTTTTTCCAGAACAAAGTTGAGGTCCCATGTTGGTGTAGGAGCTCTTCTAGGTGGTCTAATGTTTTTTGCACCTCTGAGGAACTGCCTTAGAAGAGGAGTTGAAAATAAAGGTGGATTTGTGTCGTAGTGAGCTGAAATAGCTGAAGCATGGATTTTAATTGAGGAAAAGGAAAGTCCTTTGTGCAACATCTCAGCTAAATACTGTAGAATGTGAGGCATGTGAGGTTGAGTTGTGTCTTGGCCTTTAGCTTAGTTCCAGGCACAAAACCTTTTCCATTTGTCCGAGTAAGCCTTCCTGGTGCTTGGCCTCCTGGCTTCCAGAATAACATCCAGAACTGCTTGTGAAAGAGGAGCTGGTTGGATGTTTAATAAATGTGCCATGCAGCCAGATTTAAGGTTTTGAGCTGGCTGTGTAGAATCTGTTTGTTTTGTTGCATGAGCAAATGGGGTATTTGTGGCAATATCCATGGTGGGCTGTGAGCCATATTCTTCAATAGCGGATACCAGTGCTGGCGTGGCCAGTCTGCGGCTATTAGAATCAGTCGTGGTTTCTCCTTTTTGACCTTCAAAAGAACCTTTGTGAGAAGAGGTAATGGAGGAAAGGCATATGCTGTCAGGTTTTTCCAACTGAAGGAGACAGCGTCCACTTTCCAAGCTCGATGGTGGAATGTCCTTGTACAAAGTTTTGTCAGCTGGTAGTTTTGAGGACTGGCAAACAGGTCTATATTTGGAAGGCCCCATTTTTGAGTTATCATTGTAAATATTTGTGGGTCTAGTTTCCACTCGTGGGGATCTTTGATGTTTCTGCTTAGGTCGTCTGCCAATGTGTTTTTCTGTCCTGGCAGGAATTGAGCTTGTAACTGGACTTGGTAGGCCAGAGCTGTGTTCCATAAGATCATTGCTTGCCTGCAAAGAGGGTAGGAATGTGTGCCCCCTTGTTTGTTTATGTACCACATTACTGTGGTGTTGTCCGTCTTTATTGCAAGTTGTCCTGGATGTAGTAGATCCTTGAAGGCTGTCAGTGCTTTCTGTACAGCTAGCATCTCTTTTTGATTTATTTGCAGTTTTCTTTGTTCTGCAGTCCATAGGCCTTGAATGCATTGTCCTGCCATGTGTGCCCCCCAGGCATAGTCTGAAGCATCTGTTGTGATAGTTTGCCTGGTTGGGGGCAAGGTGAAAGGCTGACCCTTGTTGAGGTGACATGCCTGTGACCACCATAGAAATTCCTGTTGAAGGCAGGGAATGAGAGATATCATTGTGTCCAAGCTGTGGCTGTGTTGAGACCATACGCTTTTTAGGTACCACTGTAATTTCCTCATATGCAGTTTTGCAAATGGTATTATCAGAATGCAAGATGCCATGAAGCCCAAAGTCTGCAGAATTTTTCTTGCAGTTAATTGGGTCTTTGTTGCCATTGTTTTGAAATATTGAGTCAGTTGTAGTTGCTTGTCTGGTGTAAGATAAGCCTTCTGGGCCGTTGTGTCCAAGCTGGCACCCAGAAATGTCATTTTTTGTGAGGGTACTAGTTTTGACTTCTTTTCGTTTACTGTGTACCCCAGACAATTTAGTATATGCTTCACAAAAGCCAGATGATGTAAGAGAATGTCTTTGCTTTCTGCTTGGATGAGGCAGTCGTCCAGGTATGGATATATTTGAATTCCTCTTTGTCTGCAGTATGCAATTACTGGTGCCAGGCATTTTATGAAAACTCTGGGCGCAGTAGATAAGCCAAAGGACAGTGCAGAGAATTGATAATGGGTTGAACCTGCAATGAAACGGAGGTATCTTCTGCAACTTTGTCTGATAGGGACCTGCAGGTATGCCTCCTTGAGGTCCAACGATACTAGCCATGCTTCCTTGCCCAACATGGGAAGTAGCTGCTGTAGTGTTAGCATCTTGAATTTGGGAACTTGTAGGTAAGTGTTTAGAATTGAAAGGTCCAGAATTGGTCTCCAAGCATTGTCCTTTCTGGGTACAAGAAAGAGCCTTGAGTAAAATCCTTGGCCTTGCTCTCGAGTCGGTACCCGTTGAATGGCTCTCATGGCCATGAGAGCTGTAATTTGTTTTTGTGCCTCTGCCCATTGATTTTGTGGCAGGTTTGGTATTCCTCTTTTCATTGGCAAGGTGTGAAAGTGGAATCTGTATCCTCGTAAAATTATGTCTAGGACCCATTTGTCCTTTGTGACCATGTGCCAGTTGTCTGCAAAAAGAGCTAGTTTTCCCCCTAAGGAGGCTGTCAAAAGAGTTTTGCTTGGCCAGCTGAGGTGCAAGTCATTGAGTTTGCCTTCTGGTGGGTTGAGACCTGTCTTCTTCTCCCTTCTGGGTTGTAGTGCCCCATTGGCGAGGTTTATACTTGACTTGTGGTTGTCCTCTGCCCCTTGGGCACCTGTATTTACCCCTCTGAGGTCTGTCAGTGGCTGGAAAGGACCAATTTTTTGTTGGCCAGTTTCTGCTGAAGCGAGGGGGTTGTACTTGTAGGAAATCTTTGACTGTCTGCATTGATTTCGCCTTATCTTCCATTTTCTTTAAAACTTCTTCTGCTTTAACTCCAAAAAGAACATCCTGCTGTAAGGGAGCATCTAGTAGTTTTGCTTTAACATGATCAGGCAGACTTTGTTCCTTTAGCCAAGCATGCCTACGTATAACTGATCCAGTGACGGCTTGCTCTGCAGGAGGCCTCCAAAGAATCAAACCCACATTGTAAGGTATGTTTTCCCACCTGCTCAGTGGCATGCAACAAATCCTGTACTTCTTTCAATTCAGATTGTTGGGGGAGGGAGGTTATCTTTTGTTTTAACTGAGAGATTAGAAATTGCTGATACTTAAGCATATGAAATTGACAATTTAGTGCCCTCATAGCTAATGTTGCTGAGGTGTAAACCTTTTTCCCCCACCTGTCTAGTGCTCTGGAATCCCTCTCAGAAGGTACTGGGTTTTTAGCCATGGAAGCCTTAGCCCCCTTGGGACCCTGGGAGATAGTCTCTGGGTCAGCTACTGGGCTTTTGTAAAAAAATTTGTGGGAATCAGGTACTCTGTAGTATCTGTCAGGCTTAGCCGGAGCAGGAGAAAGAGAGTCTGGGTTGAAACTGGATTCTAAATAGACATCATCCACAATGTCCAAAACAGGTGGGATGGCTAGAGGTCTGTGTTGGGGGAGTAAAAGAAACTCTCTGAGCCTTTTCTTGGAATCAGAGTAGTCCTGACCTTCGCAGTGAAAATGTTCCCTCATAGTGTATAAAGTTTCCCCAAAAGAGTAGTCTTCAGGAGGGGAAGCTGAGGGAATAGAATCCTCAGCATCAGAATCTTCATAAGGAGAGAAGGAATAGTCTTGGTCCTCAGAGGAATTCGAAGAAATAGACAGTTGCTCAGAGGAAGCAGAATCTTCCTCTTGTCTAGGCCTTTTGTCAGGAGGGGGCTGTGAACCCCTGATAAGAGAAATCAAATCTTCAGCCATTTTGAGCATCTGTTTCTTAGGCATAGGGCCTTGAACAGGAGACTGAAGTGTAGTCTTTTTAGATTTAGAAGGAGTCTTCGACTTAGAAAACGTTTTGACTGTGAGAGTTGTCGGTCTGAAAACGCCTTCAGAAACCGATGGCGTTTCAGAAGCACTGACATCCTTAGAAGGTAAATCATCGGAAGGGCCTGAAGTAAAAGGCTGCGTCGGCCTAGTACATTCCGTCAAAGTATCTGTAGCGGGTTCCAGAACTGCAGTAGTCAGGGGCTGCGTTGGAGCCTCACTGAGAACCAGAGAACCGGAGACCGGATCAACCAAGGCCACGGAATCTGGCTTAGGCCTGGGCTGCCGGTCTTTATCCCTGCACTTTTTGTGCACGCCGGTAGTCGGTAGCTCCGACGGCATGTTATAGTTAAATTTTCTACCAAAATAGTGTCATGCGAAATCAAATCGTCTTTTAATAGTATGCTTATTAAACCTAGCAAAAAATCGACAAGAAGTGACGTCGTGATCAGGGCCTAGGCAAGGTATGCAGTAAGAATGAAAATCCTTATGAGGTATTTGCTTCCCACAAGAAATGCAATTGTTAACTTTTTCTGACATCGGTCTGAGGCAAGAAAAGTTTCCCCAACGGGGTACTTAGCTTTATAGAAGACCGGTCTGAAATTCGAATTCGACAATCTCAGGATTCGGCCGACCGGCACTTGCGAACTGCTTCTGCTTCGGGCACCGCACGGCAAGAAAGACTGAAGAAAATGGCATCAGTTGCAATATATGTACCCCTGGCGCACTGACGTCAGGGATGAGGCGACAGCAACTGACGTCGGACCAAGACTTTGGAAATCCGGCCGACTGCGGGACAGCCTGATGACAGGATAACCCAAGTGTGATGACTGCAGCAGGGTAACACGATGAACATCCATCTTTGTACATTTATGGCTAAACTAACACTGGAGGGAGGGTACCTTACAGTCAAATTATAGGGGCTAACAGATAGTGGGCTGCAATAAAAGGATGGAAATAGTTAATTTTACATTGCTGTAATAATAAAAGAGATGGACAAGCAGCTCAGATTTCCAGTGATAAGGCTTATACACTATTCATGTCTCATGATTGGTATGGCAAAAGCAGTATTTGAACCTTTGCTTGATCAGCCTATTTATTCTTTTACCTGCCACTTAGTTATCCAAAATCGTGCATATTATGTGCATAGTGCACAGCTTCTACTCACTGCTCATTATCCCGAGCAGTCAGGCACAGGAGTCTGCAGAACCCACCTGCCAGAAAAAGTCCTCTTCATTCAAACAGGCACACAACAATAAAAGGGCTTCAGCAATGCTGTGGTGTTTATATCCCTCATAGATCTGCTGACTGAACAGTATAAAATTCTTACCAGCTGTATAGGCCTTTGCCCACTTGCATACATTTGCATAATGTATGTATCCTGCTTCTGTTGTTTTTATCTTTTAATTAAAAACATCAAAAGTGCTTCACGTCACCATTTCATGCTGAAGACTACTCATAGATTTTGAATGTTTTAATAGGAAACTTGCACGTATCATCATTCTGTTCTTTGTATTAGGAACAGAGACATATAATTGCCAATTACCTTGCTCCCCAGAGTGTGAATTTAAACATAGATGTGGGCTACGTCATCTACAGCTTTGCCAAATTTAACACAGTTATGTAACACTTCTGTCTGTGATTTGGGCATTTCTGTAACATCAAGGGATTCACATTATTCATTTTCTTGACAGTCCACAAGAAACAAACATACTTTATGGAACAACAGCAAAGGCAATAATCTGTCTGCTAGTCAGGCTTGTCTCAAACAAACTCACCTGGCTTTTCAACAAAATGTGGTGTTGCCAGAAAGGGCAGATGCATGCAGAAACAAATGCATTTCTTGGTTTTTACATGCCATACTAAATCACTTGAGGCTCATTTTTGAAAGGTCTGTGTAATTACAGCTGTTTCTAAGAAGTGTGACAAGATGTACAAATGAAAAGCATGTATCAGGGAAGTGATGCATGCATGTCTTGTAGCAGCTCTAGCATTTGTAATGGAGCTGCGAAATAGACTAAAAAGTAACCTAATTATGCAATGGATGTCTGTTATGAATATGTATAATGCCAGATCTTTTATGAAATCCTCCCTTATCTTTGTAATGCTGACAGCACCACACATGTAAATTTTGATTTTCATCAACTTTTTTCAGCTTTTTTTGTCAATGGGCAGGATACTGAGCTGTCTCATTATAATCAAGTTGAACAGCATCTATATCATAACATCGATAGCTTAGGTTGTCAAATCCAAATTTGTTGAAACCTAAGCGTCGAAAGCTAAAAACAGAGAACAGCCAAATCATCAAATTCTTTCCTAGGGAAATAATTCCCTTGGCCGTCCGCAAACAAAATAAACAAACACACCCAGACATAGTGGGGGGCTTCACCCCCCCACACCCCCCTAACTAAATATACCAACTCCGAGACCACTCTACATTGTGGAAAGAGCAAATCCCCGAGAACGGCCACACAAATTATTTCCCAAGGAAAAAATTTGATGATGTGGCCGTTCGCTATTTTAAGTGTTCTATTCTTAGGTGTCAATGAATATGCACTGGACAACCTAAGCTGTCGACAAATCAATAGGGAACTGCTGAACACCTGCACTTATATTTAATTATGAGATATTATTTGGGAATGTTGCTTTTTTCAAACATACTTATATTTAATTTAAGACATGTCTTTTCTTTGGGGATTTAGTTTATTCAGGAAGTGGATATAACTTGAAGCACATATTTGTTTATAGACTTCCAGATGTTCTTACCTATAGATTTAAAGATTGCACTTTTGTATTAATACCACTGCTTAATGGCATTAATGAAAACCAGTTTAATATAGAATCAATATATGGTTGTTAATAACCTAGACATAATACTTGATTTTTGCAAAATGCAGGTTTTTTTGGTATTAAAATGACTAGTGTAATGGATGCTTAATTATAGCAATTACACTGTAATTGATTAGTTACAAAATTACCACAGTTGATTATTTTGTACTGGAATACAGAGGTTAGTTCAGTCTGTATCACTGTCATCTCATGTAACAACAAATGTAGCCTATGATGTTTATTTTTTTACCAGAATATTTTTCAAATAAACATTTCTTTTTTTTTACAAGTATTGACTGCACACAAAGTTTTTTGTGTTATGCATTTTCATTCCCAACACTTCTGCGAAGCAATGTTTATTTTCAAAATTAAGAACATTGCATTGACAAACTGAGCAATCCTCATGCATGGTGCACAGTGAATGATGCCAAAGACTGCACTTACATGTATACATATTCCTATAATTGTACAAACCACTAAAAATGAATGTTTGCTAATTCAACATCCTGTGCGAACATAATCCATTTTCTGTTCATGGCACTGTAATTAGAAATTTAGATTAACATGCAAGCTAGGATGTCATTAAAGATTCAGCCAAGTCTTGGTTCTAAAATGTCTCCATTATACAACATGTAACTCCAAGTGTTGGTTCTAAAATGTCTCTGTTATACAACATGTAACCATAAAAACTACGTACAAGAATTCTGGTAGGTTAAGTGGGAACCCAGAGTCACTCATTAGTCTGTTAAAACTTTTTTGATGCATTGGATATCCATTTATCTTTGCTGGTGGTTAGGGCTAGAATTTATCGTGTTTGGGTATTTTACTCTTATTTTAGCTTCATCAAAGATATCCCACTTATTCCATTTATTGAACAAGGCCCCCTGCAGTTGACCTAATAGACCTAAGTTCCAGTTCTTTTATTTTATGCATCATTCATATCAGTTATGACAGTTCTTAATTTTCTATTTCTTCGGAAAGGATTTTTGTCACTACTGTAAGTAGCAGGAAAAACAGAGCTTGAGTGTACTTTGGTTGTTGTATTTTTGTCTCAGCTCAGCGGTTATTGCCCCAGCTCAACAGGAACATGTCCAGTTATTGTCCCAGCTCAGCAGGAACATGTCCAGTTATTGCCCCAGCTCAGCAGGAACATGTCCAGATATTGCCCCAGCTCAGCAGGAACATGTCCAGTTATTGTCCCAGCTCAGCAGGAACATGTCTAGTTATTGTCCCAGCTCAGCAGGAACATGTCCAGTTATTGTCCCAGCTCAGCAGGAACATGTCCAGTTATTGTCCCAGCTCAGCTGGAGCATATCTAGTTATTGTCCCAGCTTAGCAGTTATTGTTCCAGCTCAGCAGGAACATGTCCAGTTATTGTCCCATCTCAGCAGGAACATGCCCAGTTATTGTCCCAGCTCAGCAGTTATTGTTCCAGCTCACCAGGAACATGTCCAGTTATTGTCCCATCTAAGCAGGAACATGTCCAGTTATTGTCCCAGTTCAGCTGGAACATATCTAGTTATTGTCCCAGCTCAGCAGTTATTGTTCCAGCTCAGCAGAAACATGTCCAGTTATTGTCCCATCTCAGCAGGAACATGTCCAGTTATTGTCCCAGCTCAGCAGTTATTGTTCTAGCTCAGCAGGAACATATCCAGTATTGCCCCAGCTTAGCAGGAACATGTCCAGTTATTGTCCAAGCTCAGCAGGAACATGTCCAGTTATTGCCCCAGCTCAGCAGGAACATGTCCAGTTATTGTCCCAGCTCAGCAGGAACATGTCCAGTTATTGTCCCAGCTCAGCAGGAACATGTCCAGTTATTGCCCCAGCTCAGCAGGAACATGTCCAGTTATTGTCCCAGCTCAGCAGGAACATGTCTAGTTATTACCCCAGCTCAGCAGGAACATGTCTAGTTATTGTCTCAGCTCAGCAGGAACATATCTAGTTATTGTCCCAGCTCAGCAGGAACATGTCTAGTTATTGTCCCAGCTCAGAAGTTATTGTCCCAGCTCAGCAGGAACATGTCTAGTTATTGTCCTAGCTCAGCAGTTATTGTCCCAGCTCAGCAGGAACATGTCCAGTTATTGCCCCAGCTCAGCAGGAACATGCCTTAGTTATTGCCTCAGCTCAGCAGGAACTTGTCTAGTTATTGCCTCAGCTCAGCAGGAACATATCTAGTTATTGTCCCAGCTCAGCAGGAACATGTCCAGTTATTGTCCCAGCTCAGCAGGAACATGTCTAATTATTATCCCAGCTCAGCAGTTATTGTCCCAGCTCATCAGGAACATGTCCAGTTATTGCCCTAGCTGAGCAGGAACATGTCCAGTTATTGTCCCAGCTCAGCAGGAACATGTCCAGTTATTGTCCCAGCTCAGCAGGAACATGTCTGTGTTAAGAGACACTTCTTCATCAGTTATTAAATTATTAGCACACCCATTTTCCAATAAAAATTTTTGTAATTCCAGGCCATCCCCAAATATGTGGTTCCAATCTCCTATCCAATGTATTGCCAGCATGATACAGTAGGGAAAGATTTTCTGTAATTTTGCTGGCAGATAAAAATATTTGTACAAACACTTCCATGCAAAAATTGTGAATTTTCTGGATTTCATTGCGTATTTGGAAGTTTGGCACACTGCACTCTATTCCTCTTTTGTAAATGATTTGCTTCTTCTATCACTCCACTACAGTCTCATTTTTAAAGTATAATGATATTTTAAGTTTAGTAGCACCTTATAGGATTAACTAATAATGTTTTCCGCTTGATGCTAGTTCTGTCTTAATCTCTATATTTAATTGTACTATCTGCATTTTGGTATGAACTCCTTCATATACGCTTAGCCTTCTCCTCAGCTCAGAAGCTAAACCTAAAGGCCAGTTTATCTCCCTGTTGTAGGCCAAACTCCTGTTTGGCATCTTCCCATTCATTAACCTTCTCCCCTAATGTTAATTGGTCCTGGTATCTTATTTTTGTGTGTTTCATCTTCCAAAACTGTGTTATATTTGCTGTGATCCCTATTAAGCATATACGCTTTTGTGATAACCCCTTGCTTCCAGTCTTTCATGAATCTTATTGCAAATATCTGTCTTACAAAATTATTTATGTATCCCCCGTACATATACTCCACCTTTCAATCCTGTTAATTTATCCCAAATGTCAATTGCAGACACTCTTTCTAGATCAGTAGCACCATCTTCCACATAGAACCATATTTGTTAAAAAGTCTTAATTTGTGTAGCTTTTCAATGGACCTCCAGGTGAGATATACCTAAAACCCCTGTTCTTTTTGTGTCAACTTTTTTCAGTTCACTGTCTTTTTTATTAGCCCAAACAAATATATTTATTTATTTTATTATTATTTGCCATATATTCTTTTCTGATTGATAGAAGCATGCTTGGCCCACATTTAAAATTAATGAAACAATGAATATTTTTATAACTTAAATTTTGGGGTCTATATTAGATTGTTGCAACGGCATTAAAGTGAATGCGAAAGCGAAGACACATAAATAGAGAAATCTAAAAACAGCAAAACCCCATATCACCGATTTTTTTCCTAGTGAAAAAAATCAGTTGACCAACAATACACAACGGACTAGTTAAAACATTACAAAGTGGGGGTCTGTGCCCCCCACACCCCCCAATGTGGGGGGCTGTGCCCCCACACCCACACTAACTAAATATACCAACTCCGAGATCACACTACAGTGTGGTAAAGGGCAATGCCACGACTTAGGCAAAGCGATTTTTGTCCCTAGGAAAAAAATCGCTGATTTTGAGCATTTGCTGTTATCAGTTCTCTGTTTATATGTTGTTGAAACTGCATTCGCTGTAATGCCATTTTGACAATCTAATATAGACCCAGATTTTGCTGTCCTCATCCATCAATAGCATTTGCCACTGTCTCACTTTTTGTATTATTTTCTGTGTGGTCTTCTTCCACTACTTCCACATATCTTTGGCCACTTGATCTCTGTTCTCCTTCACTCATACACCAGGGTATTTCATTCTACCATGTTTCCAAAGAAAAGGATACCTTTGTACCAGATCATACATGGGTGCATAGTTCATGATTATAGCCTTTGTCTTTGATTCATTCATTTTATAGCCTGCTAGTTCACTAAAGGTCTGCAAGATAGTAAATAATTTCCCCAAATACCTATCAAGGTTTGTTATATATTGTATTATGTCATCTGCTAATTAAGCCATCTTTTCTTTAAAAACTTCCTATTCAAAACCAGCTGTGTCTGCCACCCTTATGTAGCTGAGTATCAGTTCCAGATATACAGCAAAACGTAAGTGGGGCCTTTTGTCAGAAATACATGCTTGGATAATCCACCCCTGCATTTTTACCCTCTAGAAGGAAAATGCCTAAAAAATAAATAAATAAATGGGAACATTCCAGTTGATAGATGTGATGGACCTATTTATCTTTGTGATATAGTAAAACCCTGCAGTGTCACCCTTTAAATTATTCCAGTTCACTCTGTAAAATGCATTTTCTGTATCAAAACTAACCAGCATTAGTGTCTTTTATTTGTCCACAGCGTCTTTATGTATCATTAAAGTTCTTTTAATATTGCCAGAGATTTGCTGACCTGCTATGAATCCATGTGGATCCTCATTTATTATTTGGCTAGAATTTTTGCTAATTTGTTAGCAAAAAGGGTTGCAAAGACTTTATAGTCATTTTTAGGTATTGACATGGGTCTATATGAACCTGTATCTGAGGGGGTCTCTTCTATACTTAGGGATAACAACCAGCACTACCTTACTCCATGTTGGTTACGCAAATCCATAGGGGTAACAACCAACACTACCTTACTCCATGATGGATGTGCATATCCATAGGGATAACAACCAACACTACCTTACTCCGTGATGGGTGAGCAAATGTAGTTAAATAAAGAGCAAATGTAGTTAAATAAATCTTTCCTAATTTTTATCTAATCTCACCTAATTATTATATTTTCTAGAGAAAGGCATGAAGTCTGTCTTTCTTATTCCTAGCTCCATAACATCTATCAACCGGAATGTGCCCATTTATTTATTTATTTTTTAGACATTTTCCTTCCAAAGGAATTCTATTTTGCCTCGGTCTCTCCTGAACATCTATACTAAATTCCAGTCATCTGCCACTATAGTATGCCCCTGGTGGAAAGCAATAATTTGCTTAATACCATTTTTTTTTCTTGAGGGAATATATACATGTTTTCCACTTTTCCACTTGCCTTTTGCTGTATATGTGAAGCTACTACCCAGATACGTAAGGTGACCAGACATCCTGTTTATCAGGAAGTGACTTGCATCTAGTCTGGTTAATTACATTGTAAGATAATTAGTATCTTGCTGGAAGAATAGCAGCAGAGAGAGAGTGGTGTTACCACCTCACAGTAAAAGGACACGTGTGTAGGCTTCCATCAGGTGCTCTATTTTCCTCCCACAGACATGCAGTCAGTGAAATTGCCTGTAGATGTGCATGTAGTATTTAGGTAAGAGAGATTGTACATTTGGGTAGACTGATGTGCTGTCCAGAATAGGTTTAATTTCTTCTGTCCATTATATGTCAGGATGTGCACGGGTCCCCCTGTAATTCTCTACAGGATAAAGTAGGTTTTTGGAAAATGGATAGATATATGGATAATTTTTGGACAATAATATATATTCCTGTTCTGATGAAATATGATGGAAAAAGAATCAGACCTTCAACAGAATAGTAAAGGATTGTACTAGTGTGTAATGTATCCATAATGGCTAACGCATTATTATACTGCCAGGTGGCTTCTACATACAGGTAATTTGTTTAGTACTAAATGACAAGAGAGTTCTCTGTTTGCTACTACATGACCAAATACAACTTTCAGAATATTTCTTACTGCAACATATCCAAATTTGGGTGGCCTCAGAAGTAGATACAATGGAAGGGAGAGATAGAGGAATGTGGTTGAAAGGAATACCTGGGTTTTATCTTTCTGGGCAACACTAAACTGGGATAAGTCACTTATGCTTGACTTCTCTTTTAATTGATGAATAGGTAATATCATTACTGAAAACAAAGAACTACAGGGGTAAAGAAGTTTGCACTTAACTAAATGTCATGTTGTATTGCAGTTAGTATATATATCGATGCAGGTATGTGGGCTGCAGGGAGATTGCCCCTCTGTGTTCTTTTCATTTTGTAAAAGCGGACATTATGTATTGTTGTGTTCATTCTTTCTCTATCTTGCATCTTGCTTGTACTGGATTTAGAGACTTAGTGGAGAAACTGGGGGGGGGGGGGCATTATATAAAATGTTTTGAAAGTTCTTTTCAGTTGAATGAACCCAAATGAATGGTTCTCTATTTGTCAGTCTTTGAAATATCCAAGTGAATTCATTCTTTTTATTTAATTGGTTTTACCTTTCCCTTTTTGTTTCTTATACATCACCCCAGCTGTGTGAACAATGCTCATTCTCAAGACAACTGTAATGGACTATGCTGGGATAACATGGATCTAAACCAGTTGTGAAATGGAATACGTTTGTATATGTAGGAACTGTTTCATCTTTTGGACTAGACACTACACTACAAGAGAGGTTTTATATGAGTACATTCATAAAAAGTTTAACGTATTGAACATTTGCACAGAAAAGTAAAGTTACTTTGGAGGGGAGGCACACACACACACAAGAAATGGAGAATGAGGCGAAAAGTGCAGAAAAGGAAAAAAATATTAGAAATAGTACAAGTTCTAGTGGGCAGGGCTCATTACAAGGGAAGCCCTTGAGGAACAATTCAGCATGTAGAGTATTTGGAGAACAACCATATAATATGAAGGAATTAGTTAAATAAACATTTAGCGTCATAGATAAGTGTTTCTTGTTAATACAGAGGTGAATGTCACTGTCTGTCATGTGTGAGACTAGAGTTTGATTCCCTGGGAGAGAGTAGTTCTACCTTTTTGTTACCTAGCACAGAGAAGTAAAGTGATGAGCTGTTAGCAAGCTGCTTCCTGTAGTCCAGGATTTGAGTCTCTTGCCTGCCATTTGACAACTGAGAGCAAGTTGATTAACCTGGCAGGGTCTGGCAAAAATGAGTTAGGATACTCAGTGGTCTGCTGGGCCACATGCTTAGGAACTGTCTTATGATTATAGATTACACTAGCAGCTTATTTAAATATAGCATGCAGAAGTACTAAAAGGGAGTGGCAAACAATTATTACATTTATTGAAGAACTGTGCATCTATAGAAATCTATCTACGTATTTATTTGCATTTATTTGTTTATTTGCATTTGTTTTCCGGGATAGTTCACTGGGCCTAGGAGTGCCCATTTTCAGTGGAGGCCCGAGGAGAAAAGCTCCACATATTATATATACAGATACATTGAAAAGAATCCACCTATGTATAAACCGAGTCAGTAAATTCTGTGTGTACAGTGTACATACTAAAAAGCCAACATAAAGTCTCACAACATGTTATTTATACAGTTATAATAGATGAATGAGAAAATGACTTCCCAAACGAAGTTAGTAAAGAGAGAAATGTATTCTAAAATAAAGATAGAAAACGGGTAAGAAAATAAAAGCATGTCAGATAACATATTGTGTATGATTATCAATAAAACTAGGTCACCTGAAAAAGTAAAATTAGATCACTAGAGTGGAGATTAGAACAGATGCAATAAAAGTGATAAGGGTAGAGGGTACAGGCGAGCAGAAAGATAAGGAAGTAAAAGAACAAAAGGAGGCAGGAGGTAAGGAGTGTTAGACCTGCAAGTTACTGGAGTTTGTTAACACAAGTCATTTCTTACTAGTGTATGCCAAAGTAGTCAAGCTTAGGAGATAGTAAAAATGGACAGACCACAGAGATGCAGTAGCATGTCATGACCTTGTAGTTGCAACATCTGTTGTGATCCCTGTAGCTGTGTATGCTTTTCTTGAAGATGTCAGTGAAGTCTGTCTTACAAAGTTTGATGAGTAGTGAGTAGCATACAGTAAACAGGACATCTCCATGTTGTTGCATGCTGTTGGTATTTTGTAACTGATCGCTATTAGAATACCTTAAGGGTCTGTTCCATTTCAGTGGACAAGAAGGGCAAATCTATCTGACTAAAGGAGTCTTAAAGTAGCAGTTGTATACGCAAGGCAGAGACTACTCTTTTCTGTGTCAGACAATTTAATTCATGAGTTTCTGAATTGTCTTTGTAGTAGTTATAGCACCATTCTTCTTGAAAAGATTACTAGTACCTGCAATCCAAGGTATTTATAACATTCTACAGTTTTAATAAGGTAACCAACTAGATAAGTTTTGTTAGATGAGGTGTGTAAAAGATGACACGGTAAAGGAGACTATTGTTTTTGGCATTCGAAAAGTGAGATGCAAACCTGTTTTTTAAACAAGAGCTATATATGATCAAAGTCATTCTGCATGTGATAGTGCAAAGATGAAATATATGCACTAACCAACAATTATATGGGGGTTATCTGCATGCATCGAGAATTTTGAGTATCGGCAGCTGTTGGACGTAGTCTAAGTAAAAAGAAATGGACTGAACACTGATCCCTGAGATACTTCAGTAGCAATGATTTGGTATGATGATGACTTTGAGTTCTGCTATACCACTTGTGTTCTGTTGCTGAGGTTACTGAAAAAGCTAGTGCAAGCCTCAGGCCATGTTCAACAGGTATACAGTTTGACTAACATCAGCCGATGTTTACAGTACTGGATGATTTCAATATACCCTAATATACCCTAAAGAGAGCACCAGTAAGAAGAGAAATATTAAAAAAACAAAAAATGTGCCGAACATATTCATTCATTGTTGCCAGGGTTGCTTTCACTTCATTTGCAGATAGATCTGTATGCTATGAACATGAATCAGTTCTCTTATTGCTTATACATGATAATTACTTGTCTTGTAAATGTCGCATTGCTCACATACCAATGAAATTAATCCTGAGGTTAGGGATCTGGGAACCTATGTTGACAATGAACTGCCGTTTGATCACCACATATCCAGTGTTGTAAAGAAGTCCTTTTTCATCACACAGTTTACATCTAAAGGTATTGCATCCAATGCAATCATTCCACTATAGTCGGCCCTCATTAGGTCAGTCATTGAGTACAATGTCCCTTTCAGTATGTACCTGTCCAAACACTTCTCACAACTGCAATGACCACAGTGTTTTCTCAATAAAAAAATAAATAAATAAATAATCAAAGATCTAAATCATAAAAAAATATGCTGACTGTCTCAAAGCCTTGTCTTCCTTCAAAGTATCATACAGACTACTGATGGTCGATCTTTTCCTTGTATATAGAGTTTCAGCATCAACTTGATGCTGTCATATGTGTGTGCGTGTTTTCAGCATGCCTCCTTACCCTTACTTTGATGTTAGACTCAGACAAAAGAGAAGTAAAATGCCAATGCTATCATATTTCATCTTTTTGCTTCTAGAAAGTACACCGTTCCTAGCAAACTATAGTGACCTTCTGTTCACATTACTGAGGGTATGATTGTGAGGAAGGTTAAAGAAATAATGACAACACTGCTCCCTTTCTGCTTCAAGCCACAAAAATCATAGAATCTGATAATCGCCTCCAATGTCTGATCAATAAGGAGAGGCAGAACTAATGTTTGAAGTGAACTAGTTTACTTGCTGTTATATTCCCACAATTACTTAAAAAGAACAAAATTGTGCTGTGGGCAGTGTATAGTGCTACCAGTCCACTGTCCATAATATTTAGATGTTTGTCTGGATATCTGGATAAAGAAGAAGAAAAGTGACTGAAACAAATATCTTCTACAATACAAGCTGTCTTGAGTGAGGTGTACAGTGTTCTCATGCCTCTGTTTAGGCAGATCTTCATGCTGCCATTGGCAATAATCTCCTGATGATTTTCTTTTAATCTGCACTGGCCATCACATCCATTATCAAGACTCCAGACTTCAGATGAGCCTTCTGCCTCTGTGCACAAGTCATGTATGCTAGCTTTCTACTTATTATGCTCTGTGATTGGCTGTCTAGATCATGAGGTCATGAGTGAGATGGAGCAGAAAGGCTGCAAACTGAGTGATTGAGTGTGAAGCAGATATGATGGAGGATTCCACAGCCACAGAAACTTTGTAGAGGGCTACTGCAGCCATGGCAGCTTTCTATCCTTACTTATAGATAGATAAATAAATAAATGCATACATACATACATACATATGTATTGTACATAACTAATATGGAAAATCACCCTCAGTCAACTGGCAACCCTATGCAGCCATCTAGTTCACTTATGCCGAAAGTCAACTTTGGTTGTAGGAGAGCTCTTGAATTTTGATGCTCATTCAGTTTCACTGGATGCACCTATGTCTCTAATGGACATATGCAGCCTGTAAATGGTTCATCTCCCAAGCCACTGCTTGTAAATGGCTCAGCTCCAAAGCCCCTACTTATATGTATCAAGGGTATCAGAACTTGTCAGAGATTTGGGATGCATGGCTAGGCTTAAAAAGGCCGTTGTGGTCATTAGCCTAGTAATCACCTATGAACCTTTGAACTTATGAAAAGGTTGCCAAAGATGTTCACAGTGAGCCATTCTAGTTATATTCTAGCATATTCAAAAGTGGAAAACAGCATTAAAATATTTGTCTTTTTTCCAAGATTAGTCTGACTACTTTGATTTCTTACTGTTTTGTTGTTGACGGCTGCTACAGATGAAGCATGAGAACAAGGAAATTTGACATTAAAATGACTATGCTTCCAAAAATTGTATGTGCTTGGTCCAGTAAAGAATATCCAGATGCTAACAATTTCTTTTTTTTTATTAATAATTTGTATATTGAATTTTTCATAAAATATATACATTAACAGTGAAAACATTCAACATCAAAAACATGTAAACCCCCCCAAAACTATATATAGTGATAATTGCTTATGAGAACCATTTTTAGTTGTTAAAACAATAAATTATAATTCCCTATTATAAACAATCTTAGCTAATGAAGTAAAATCTTTGAATGAGAGGACTTGTTTACATTTCCAATTTAAAGTGATAGTCTTCCTTGCAATTGTAAGCAGAGACCGGAGAAGGTGCACTTGAGTTCTTGGAATACAAGTTGGAGTTGATACATTAAATAACAACAAAGAATCTGATAATTCACATTTATCCAACCACAATGCTTTAGAGAAATTACTAAAATCAGACCAAAAAGTGGTCACCATTTTACAATTCAGAAACATATGTGCCCAGTCTGCGTCTAATAGTTCACCACATCTTCAGCATTCAACAATACCCTTTTTCGCTATCAAGGCAACTTTGTGAGGTGTTATAACACTCCTATGTATATACTTCCATGAAGAAACTTTCCAGGAGGGGGAAGAAGTTGTGTTATTGATAGATTTAAATATTAGAGGTTTTTCACTTTTAGAGAAGCTGTTTTTATTAATTATTTGTTGTTGTGTAATAACATAAGGAATTATCTAGGATTTGAAGATCAGTTCTTAGGATTTTGTAAATCTTCCACAAAAACATTGCATTGTTGTTATTCAATGTGTTTAATTCACAAAAAAGGATTAGAATTTTAGGTAATACACTCATATTTGAATTCCAGAATAATTTTAATTCATTAGAAATATATTCTCTAAACACATGTATATTTAGCCAGTTGTAGCGATTTGTGTTGTATCTCACAATGAGAAAATTTGGGTTGGGGATGTTATTGTTATTTAAAAATGTATGTCAAAATGCCAGTCCATTTTCTTTCATTTCTTTTATTTTATATATATTGAAAGAGTCAAGACATCCTTTTGTACCAGCAATGGGAAATATTATAAGTAATACATGTTTTGAGATGTAGTTAAAATGTATTATTTTCTTGAAATTATTTAAAATGTAATTGACAATGGGAGTAAAATTAATATTTTTGTTAATATTGTATACAAAATCTTTAATGACTAAGAATATGTTGTCTGAAAGAGAATCATAATCCATAAGAGTAAAATTATTGGAAAATAAGATGGTCTTATGTATGTTTTTCCAAATAGAGACATAATTAGTGTTTAGCCATTGGCACATTATGTTAAGAATAACTGTTTCTGCATACAATTCAATATTTGGGAAGGTTATTTCTCCTTCATCCGACCTTTCTAATACCACATGGAACATATTATCGTTTTTTGAGGATGCCATAAAATTATTATCAACAAAGAATGTATTGGTTTAATACATTTTTTTGAAGGAGAAGCTACTAAGGTCTGTAGAAAAAATAATATTTTTGGTAGAATATTCATCTTTATCAAGGATAGTCGTTCTTCCATGGTGAAAATCATTTTATTCCAATTTTCTAAATGTTTTTTGATAGTGTCAAGTAAAGTTGTATAGTTTATTTTTATAGATGTGTTCCAATTAGGTTTTATGATTACACCTATGTATTTGAGTTTGTCATTTGTCCAATTAAATTCGTTGTGAGTTTTCAAAACTGAACTTATTTTTTTTTATTTATTAACAATGTTTCATTTTTGTTTTGATTAAATTTTAAGCCTGAATTTTTTTTTTCAAAATCCTGCAGGGAGGGTATAATATGGTCAGTAGAGGAGTCAATATCTCCAATTGTTAACAGGATATCATCTGCAAAAAGTTGAATTTTAGAAGTATGATTTATATTGATAGAGAACCCATTTATATTAGGATTAGCTTTTATGTAGTTTGCAAAAGGTTCTATTGACAGGGCAAATAATAAAGGTGATAATGGACAACCTTGTTTTGTACCTTTTAATATCTTTAATGGGCCTGAGAGAAATACACCAATTTTAATATATGAAATGGAATCTTCATATAATCTACTTATTAATTCAATAAAATCAACAGAAAAATTATACTCCTTGAGTACTTTGAATAAATACGTCCAACTTATAGAGTCGAAGGCTTTATCTAAATCTAAACTTATGATTGAAAGTTCCTTTTTTCTTATTTGCAAGATCTATTAAATAAAAAAAGCCTGATAACATTATCTTGTACTTTCCTATTTAAAAGTAAACTTGTTTGGTCATCATCTATTAAAATTGGCATCAATTGGTTTAGTTTCTTGGCAAGGATTGAGGTATAGATTTTATAGTCAACATTCAAAAGGGAAATGGGATGATATGAATAAACTCATTTAGGGTCTTTGTCTTGTTTTAAAATGGGAGAGATCTTGGCATATTTCCATGAAGGGAGTTTTCTTTCATTGTTTCTGAATTCTTAAATGCTTCCACTAGTATCTTTACAATACTGTGTAGGAGGATTTTGCATAACTCTGGAATTAATCCATCTAACCCTAGAGCTTTATTGTTTTTGAGACTTTGGATATGTTTCTTTAGTTCTTTTATTGACATTGACTTAAGTAATTTAGTATTTTGTTCTTTTGTTAATTTTTTTATTAATATTCTCTTTTAAAAAAAATTGCCCCTTGAATCCTCATTAGTTACATTTATATGTATTTTATTAATTTCTTCATAGTGTCTCCTAAAAATCTCTAAAATGTCTTTTAGATCAGTCTTGCATGTTGATTTATTTCCTGTGGTGTGAATAATCTCTTTAATGTGTTTGATGTTTAGGGGGCTTTTAGATTTAGTTGCAAGTCTATGCATGTTTTTGGGGTTTATCGAATATGATTGTAGTTTAAGTCTCTCCAAATTTATTGCAACCTTATGATTCAAGATTTCAACATATTTTGAGTTTAGTTGTTTCAGCTCCAGGCTTGTGTTTATATCTTTAGTATCAAGTTGAGTTCTTACTGTCTTAATTTTCTTTTTTACATTTAGTAATTCTTTCTCCCAATCTTTTATTTACGTTGTTGTTTGTCTTTCGGCTTTTCCCAGTTAGGGGTTGCCACAGCAGAACTCTGGTCTGCTAATGATTGGCAGTTGGTTTTTATGGTGTCGAGTTGCCAGCCCGATGCCCAACCTTCAACAAAGGCACGCCCATTCAACGCATGTCTTTCGAATGCCCACTCGACCACGGGGAGGACATGCAGACTCCACACAGAAGGCACTCCCAACCCAAGCTGAGAATCGAATGGGAGAACCTCTTGCTGTGAGTCAACAATGCTACCGCTGCACCACCATGGAAGTTCAATCTTTTATTTGCGTACCAATTTTTAATTTTTCCAAATATATAAGATTTAAGGGTGTCCCATAAAATGACTTTAAATGATATATTATCATTTAAGTCAAGAAAAGAACTAGTCCCTTTAGTAACCAATCTTTGAAACCAACTATCTGAATACTGTAAGCTGGAATTTTGTGCCAATAGACTAACACATTGGGTTTAAAAGTCACCATAAAGCCAATAGCATTATGATCAGAACAAAGGACAAGAAGTTATTGAGACCTCATGTACTTTTGAGAACAAACTATCACATACAAGTACTTTATCAATAGTCATTTGGGTACCAAACCTGTAAGAGTAGTGTGTGTATTTCAGAGATTTTGAATCTTTAATTTCATATATATATATATATATATATATCTGTCAGATTTGTGGAAGAGATAAAATTATTTAACTTTTTAGCGGAAGCAGGCATTGAAAAGCTCCCTACTTTAGATGTCTCTTTTGAAGAAAGAATGCAATTGAAATCTGCAACATAAATAATTTTGCCCTTTGATAAAAGTGTAATTAATTCAAGGCGTTTGCTGGCCATTCTGGCACCAATACCCAGTATCCAGTACGTGTTTGCCAGTGTGATATATCTTTTGTTGATCTCTAGGATGGCTAAACTTAACATACTGTTTTTATCTGAATATGAATCAATTATTTTAGGGATAGATAATGATTTTTTCCATAATATTATAGTGCCCCCTCTCTTTGACTGATAATGTGACTCCACCAGTATTGAATAACCATTAAAAGATGTTTTATCTAAATCTCTTTGAATTCAGTGAGTTTCTTGTAAGAAAGCAATATCAACTTTATTTGATTTTAAATATTTGCTAAGACTTCTTCTCTTAATAGGGTTATTAAGGCCATATACATTTATTGTTATGCACTTATAAGTGGACATTTTTGAGGTTAGCTTTGTAAGTTTTAGATTCTGTTATGGACATATAACTTGATTTAAATATAATTAAACTAAAATTTGAAACAGTCTCTCTAACCATGAAAAACCTAGCTCCTGGTTTGATGAAATATTTATCAGAACCACCCTCTACTAACATGAAATTGCTAATTAACCATTATCACTGTTGCCATTAATAAATTATAATGTCAGATAAAATTGTAGGTAGTAGCTCCTCAAGAATTTTAGAGTATGTTTTTTGCCAAATTACAACCAAACATAGTTGAAATGTCTATATATCCACAAAACACATAAATGAGGATATAAATACTAATAACTTTTTGAAGTGACATCATCAAAAATATAGATTTTATATATAATATATATACCTGAAAAAAACACTAAGAAAGAAACACTAAAGAAAAGGTGTTAATAACATTAAAATCGCTTATTTAACTATATTAAATACAATAGCCTATACCTCAATATCTGATGAGGTATGAGAAGTGTATAATTAAAAGTTGTAATTATTAATGTCCTTTTAATAAAACTCTCTCACAACATGTAATTTGAAGACATATCATGGTATAAATGTCTTTGAGTACAAATCAAAGATGGAAGCTTGAAAGTATCCATTGAATTAATCTCTTTGTTGCTGTTGTTATGAGAAGTCTGAGATTATTTTTGTAAGGGCCAGGCAGAAAGTACAGTTCATGCCTGAATCAAAGGCTTAAGAGTCTAGGGTTTAACCTTGATGGCAGTTCTTAGACTAAAGGTATTCTTTATTCTTGTCTAATTTACACAAGGTTTTTGAGTAACTACATTATCTTCTTCTTCCACCCAGCTGAGGATCGATGGAGAAAACCCTCCTTGCTGTGAGGGCTGCATGCCACTGCACACCACCGTGGCTGCCCTGAGTAACTACATTATAATGAAGAAAAAAAAAAAAAAGCAACATTCCCCTGATGTATATTATTACAACAGTATTACAAACTAAAATGACAGTCAATATTTTATAAATAAGCAAATAGCTTCCAATAGAGAGTACATTTCTCATCTCATATTACTTCACTATAACTGAGATATAACACACCCAGAATTTCCAAAGCAAGTAATGGTATTATGGTGTTTTGCTAAAAGATTTGAGATTTTAAAAAACCCAAAACTCACTACATTTGTTTAGAGGGAAAAGCCCTCTTGTTAAACAAAACCAGCGATATAGAGGTGATGCCTGGTTGCTCTGCAAAATCTTTGCTGGTAATACCACAGTTCAGTATTGACACTCTAGGCAATCAAGGAATCAGCTGAATTAAAAGCAGTTAGAGAAACCTGGACAGGTTAAGAAATGCATCCTCATCTTTTCATAGTAAATGTGTAATAACCATATATGATTCAGTTTGCAACATTGGAGAAATTCCAAAATTGGAAGGTACTGATTAAACTAGATGATCAGTATTAACAGGGCAAGTTAGTCTTCATAAATGAAGTCAAAGAGGTGAATTGTGAATATGTAAAATTGACTTTGTTTTCAAACTCTCTGAGTTTGGGATTTAGATCTCCAAACTTTATGTCCAACCTGAGAAAATGTGACTATATGATATATATGCATGTTTCATCTTGACATTGGGGCTTACCAGAGCGTAAAAAAACAATTAAGTCCCCAAATGATAGTAACATTTCTTCGAGTCTATTTTTTACAGTAAGTACATATAATGTATAATTGTATCAGCTACAAACATTGTTTCTAAGCCAGAACATCACCCACTGGTCAGCCATTATAGTTTGCAACTAAACCATTGCAGAAGTGATTATGTTATATGAGTATTAACATTTCCAGGTTAAATGTCTGCTATCACTCATAAATCAGGAATATTCTAGGATTTGAGAGCAGCTATGATTTAATTATTGTCCACCTTTACACAGTGTATGCATTTTTAGGTGAGAGCTTTCATCTACTCTTTTTCCCTTTCCCTTTTTCTTTCCCACTTTCCCTTTTCTCTTTTTCCTATTCTGTCTTTTATTCCCCCCCATTTTTTCTCTTCCTTTTCCTTTTCTTTCCCTTCTTTTTTATTTTAAAAATGTGTAAATGCATAAGATGGATCATTATGAAACTGCTTCTATTTACAAACATCAACTATTTGCAAGAAACACGTTTCACATATACATGACTGAATAAAAGGAAGCTTTTATAGCATGTACATTTTTTTTTTCTTTCCGCCTTCCCCTTTTGTAGCTACTAATAGCTAGTTCATGACTATATCAGATCTATGATGAAACATCTGAGTTGTTATTTCTATCTACACAGGTATCACCACTTGTAGTAATATTAGAGACTAATAAAACAAACAATGCTAGGGATGGCTAGTTCTTATTTAGTTGCATACTTTGCCACATGGATTAAATATTACATTACTATGTAGCCTTATGTCCTTTAGATGTTTGTACACAAAACTATGTTATTCAGTCCTTCCAGTTAGCAAAATTATAGATAAGCAGACAGAAATGTGTGATGTATAAGCATTTTAAAAACTCAGTTGTAAACTTTCTAGTTATGATGCATACAAGAATATTCCATTCAGTAATTACTGACATATACAGATCTCTTTTAAGTATTGTAATTTTAGTAAACTCCACCTTGCAATGAGTATGTGTGATGCATCTATTCGTTTTCTAACTCATCAATGGGGAAAAACATTGGCAATGCAGTTTCAGCAGATATCCATTACACAAAAAGTATTTAACGATTAAACAAACTTTGACCTTTTCCATGTTATAATCATATCTATTGTATTTCTTTTTTTTCTCTGTCTAGACTTCTGCCTATGCTGTAAGTACTTGTTTCTAAAAGATCTTCGGTTATTACAGTTAGAACCTGTAATATGTTGCTATTGAAGAAAAATGACTAGTATGATTGTTCTGACTTTTATAAAAAAAGAGTCTTACTAATATCTTGCTTTAAATCATTGCGGGAGAGATCGTTTCCACTGTTGATGCGATTTAGCTCATCAAACCAAGCTGGAGGGCCAAAGGTTGAGTAGCACATCAAAGCGCGCAGCCACAAAGCCGTTTCTGCATCCAGCAGTGCAATCTTTTGATTTAGACAGTAGAATTCAATGGGTGAAGCATTTACAATGTTCTAGTGGCAAAATATGATAGTTAAAGTGGATGATGAGTTGCCGCCCGTGCAAGGGAGACTTCAGACACTCGACTATCGATGTGACAGCATAAGTGGAAAAAAAAATATCAGGCGATTAAAGCAGTTTAAATGCAAGCATGTTATCTAAAGCCACTAAATCAAAACAGACCAGTCCCTCGTATTTCCATCTTCCCTCTTCTATTAAAGTAAAGCAAGTCACGCTTCAAGGAACTAATTTATGAAGAGATTAGCTACTTTTACATTACACTTTTAATGTTACAAATCTGTCATCACAGTCTTAATACAATAGACTCTATTATTAAAAATTTGTCGATCTTTCCATTAAAGACTAGTTGTAAAGCAGACATATATATTATAACTGTATCAATACCCATGAGACCAGGATGAACACCACATATTTTTGATTTTTATTAAAGAGGGGCATATAGGGGTATAAGCAGTTATAATGCTTAGGGGAACCAATACAAAAACACAGTGGAGCAGTCTCTCAAGAGGGAATATAATTTTCAAAAGCTATCTGATCACATATTTACAACTGATTCAAAACAGAATCCTTTTATTGAGACATTTAATAGTCAACAACAATAATAGGACCCATGTAGGATATCTAACACTTTAGGAATTATCTGAAATTAGATCATAAAGCTTGTAAACCCCCACCAATGCTTAAAAATCATTTGAGTATAAGAAGATCATGCCTTAATGTAGTATTTATCTTCCAAATACTGAAGAGAATGTTCTTGTCAAGGACAGCTGTGTACATAGGATGTTCAGGCATATCTCTGAGTTTCTTACTTGATTTATCACTTGAGTTTAAAGTACCTTTAGCAGCTTGTCTTCTCAGGCTGGGTAAGGAGAGATACGTATTTTCAACTTTGTCTAATAAATTACTTTTCTTAACAAAGCCTATTGCTTCTTCAAGGTTATTAAAGAATTTTTGTCCTTCAGGAAGAGAGATTTTATTTTATTTCTAGCAGGGAATAGGATCTGTGCTTTAATGCCAACTTTTTAAGGCTTTTAATGAGGAGAACACAGGCTTTTCTTTTAGTTATCACCATGGAAGTGTAGTCATTATCAAACCTGATGCTCTTTCCATTGATTTGTATTGGATTCCCCGAACAAGCAGTTTTCACTATTAAGTCTTTGTCTTGTGTTGATAGGAATTTCACTATAATGAATCTCACAGATGATAGATTTTTAGAGCAAGAAATATTTCATAAGGACCTGTGGGCTCCCTCGTTCCCAAATGATAAGGCTTCAGGGAGATTTAGTGCCTTCGGGAGCCAGTCATTTAAAAACTGAATCATATTATTTCTTTCCATTTTTTCTGAGATTCCATAGACTCTGATGTTATTCCTTTGTGATCTACACTCCAGGTCTTCCACTTTTTCTAACAACAATTTATTTTTTTAATAAGAAGTCTGTTTGGTTTTCATTTTCTGTTTGTCTTCCGTCTATCTCATTAACAGACTCTTCAGTTGCTGCTATTTGATCAGAGTGCTTTGTGATGATTTCTTTCAGAACATCAGTTTCTTACTCTCTTTTTTCATATTTTCCATTTTCTTTTCTAAATTAGCCATTTTTAAAGATAGATCTTGAATACTGGCAATACGTGTTTGCAGTTCGTTCTTCATAGAAGTGTCTTGAAGAGAAGCCTTTGAGTGACTCATGTCAGTTCAGATCTGTGACAAGCTGTAAGAAACGTCTGACAGGAAAAATGTCCAGAAAAGAGTTTTAAGGTTGAAAATTCTTTTTAGTTATATTCCCATGGGATTAAGGTGAATATCAGAGAAAAAAAAATTCTTCAAAGTTTTTAACAATAAAGTATTGAAATCCTGTCAGAAAAAAATCATTTAAGGCAGAGCAGTGAAGATGAACTGTTATCTGCTTGGCATCCTTTGCCACACCCATGCTAACAATTTCTGATGATACAATGTGATGTGTAACTTAAGTTTTTGTTTGGCACTGAATATGAGCGGATATTGTGAATATTGAGATGTTTTATTTTGACATTTCTTTTTTGTCCTACTTGGATCCTTTTCATTATGTAGCCTTGCATCGATTGCTTTCGTAGCTGGATTTGGGTAAACGTCCTTGCATATATAGTTACTATCTTTGACACAGTGATTTAAGAAGTGCCTTCTCTTTTTTGCACTTCAGTTTGGATCCTTATTGCCTTGTTGAAATGTAATGGTGACTATGTAGCTTTCTTTCTATTGATTACTATTTCAGCTCATTGGTGCAGGAAAGGGAAACAATTGACAGACTAACAGTGGGAGAGCCATTACACATGATCAAAACAGGCTGACAGGAAGTTGGTGTAGAAAGATGAAGACAGAAGGGCATGGATCACATGAATGAAACAAACTTAGAAAAGCTAGGGAAGCGCTAATGAAAAGCATATGGGAGAAGGAAACTGAATTAATTTGCAGTAAAGCTGCACTAGTAAAAAAGAAAACAAAAAAAACGCAACAATAACAACAAAAGTAAGATACTGATTGTCTGAGATTCTTTGCTTTGTAGTAATGTATTATTGTTAGCAACAATTGTAACAGCAATGCAGCAATTGTATGGCTACCAAAGTCAGAGGTGCCTTACTAGCCAGGTACACAAAGGACAAATAATATGGGTGGGGTGCACAAGGATGTCACAGGAGAGTGGATGGACTACATGTAAACTTGAGTGGCCAAAGGGGAGTGAATGCATGTATATGATCTGTCTAAGAATAAATGCATACAGAACTTTTCTATATTAAAGAAGTAGAGGTATTTCTATTGATTTCCCTGGCAGATAAGCTGTTAATGTATCTACACTGCTGAAAACCTGTGCTTGGCTAGAGAAACAGCTTTAGGGAAGGTGTGAACAGGTAATGGCATGACCTTCCATTTCAGAGGAAATGCAGGAAAGTCTAGCGATAGCAATGGGAACTGCTTGGAAACCATCTTCAGAAATACAAAAAGCAGAGGCAGAAGTACAGAGATGTGTACTGCAAACATCATTAAATTGGGGAACTCATGTGATGGGTTACTGAAAGCTAGAAAATATTGACTTGTAAAGGAGTTTCATGCCATTCGATCCCACCACGGAGGTACACTAGGCCTGCAAATATCGCTATAAGGTATGCTAGTCTGTCAAACAGAACGATAGATTTGCTGTATTTTTCTAATAGAAAAGAAAAGTATATACTCACACAGGGAACAATATTTGCATAAAGGAAACTCTGAGATAAAGATACTGTAATGTGATGCAGTGCAATGTAAATGCTAATGCATTAACAAAGGAAGAGGTAAGAGGTAATACAGCTATGGTGGTAGTAACATTCAGAACATACAAATCTATCCTGGAGAAATAATGTGAAAAGCAAACATGAAAAAATCAATAAAGGACATTTGGGAATGTGTTTCAGAGCGAAAATCAAGACAGATTGTGAAGGCTACTCTCCAAGATTTATGAGAAGAAAATGGGAAAACAAGAAGCTTTGTGGTTTGAAAAAGTCTCGGATGCACAACATAAAACAGAAAACCACACCTGACTCATAATGCTGGGCCAGCTAGTACCAGAATAAAAATTTATGATGAGGGACACAAGATATATAAAGAGTAATAAAAAGGTGAAAAAGAATGTGAATTTAAACTGGCACCTCCGGCCATATTCAGCAAGAACCTTTTATATATATAAATGCTAGAAATCCATGGACTGATACAGGCTATGCGTTACCCCATATTCCATTAAGGGATGTGCCTTACGTTTTTTTAAAGTTATTTAAAAAATCAGCCATAATGGAAAACAAGAAACAGTAAGACTAAGAAGAACATTAACAAAGAGGGTAACATCTTAAGAAGAGAAGCAGGTTAGATAAAGAGGAATCTAGATGGGCTAAAAAGAAATATTCACGACCCAACATCATATGTCCTCTGATTTTCTAAATTTGTGTAGCAATACTTGTAGAATCATTTCCAGATCTTTAAGTCAGAGTATGACAAGTGGCAATTGAAAGAGGCTTTAATGCTTGCCACTAGAGAAAGCAGGGGACATGATGGATTATAAGAATTAAGGTTAAAAAAACAAAAAACAAAAAAAAAAACCTAGGTATGAAAGGCACACACTCAGACACAGACAAAAGCACAAACACGGACACATGTGCGCGCACACACACACACACACACACACACACACACACATATGTATGCACGCTCATACACAAAAAGGTACGTGAAAGATGCACTTAATATTTAGTGGGATTCCACATTTTTTTTCATAGAAATCGCCTTTATGACAGAATAGACTACAGCCTGTATTGTCCTATTTTACAGAATCAACAATGCAGTGAATAGAATATTGCTGCACAGTATCAGTAGCCAAAATCAAAAAGGAGAAAGGCATTGATGCAAGTTAAATTTGAACTCAGGGCATCTGGAAAATAGAAGTGCCAGTGGTAAAAAGATGCAATGTATTACAAAAAAGTCCAAACTGCACATTGTGAAATAATTTGCCTACAGCTACTAATACTGCCTAATGAATATGTGGTACTATTGATTAGTAGTAAGGTTTTAGTTATGCTATTTATTTGCATTTGGGTACTGGCAAGGCCGAACTGGGTTATACAAGACAACTTTTCAGAAGGAGCTCATGGAGAAAAGCTACAAACATTTATTTAATGAAAGAAAAACATACCAAGAGACTATAGCAGGCACTTTAATTACAAACAATATTCTAGTTCACCCATCCCTGCAGAGGAATTGTATGTGTCTCACTGTAGGATGACAGCTGCCACTTAGATCACTGTATAGTAGAATATTGGACATGGTGGCGCATGCCTACTAGGGATAGCATCATTGTCTAGCATAGCATAATATAGGTGTAGAGGTGTGTATATGTGTGGGAGTTTAGTATAACAGGTATTGCAGTCTGCCTATAGGCCAACAGTGGAAGAAGTGGGCAAAATGAACAAAAACACCTAATTTTCTGCAGGATAATGACCCATAACCCCTGACTCTTGCCTCCTGTGCCAGGAATAATCAGATTTTCAGAATCAGGGGAACCAGTGGGTCAAGGAGGATGGAGCTTTGTGATTGTAGTGAGATCAAGGTGAAGTAACAAAGAGCATAAAAAAACTATGTTTAAGAATCCCACCTCTTTACTATTGCATATAATATCTGATTGACCTAATACACAGTGCTTATGAGTGAAGACATTGCTGCCCCTAGATGAACCAGTTCTACTGCTTTGCTTAGGCCATCCCGATATACTCCTCGGTACTAAAATGTTTTTATTAATAAAAAATAAGTGCTTTCAAACTGCAAGGTACTTTATCAGACAATGAAGAAGTGCCCTTGACTGTGAAAGCACTTATATTTTTTATTATTAAAAACTTTTTATTATTCGCTATGGCTGACAAATTCTTCCCTTTTGTAGCATTTGCTTTTGTCTGTAATTTACTTTATCCATATGTTGGGAGTGTTTGAGACATATTTTTTTTCTGTTTATGTGGAACAAGGCTGAAGGAATTAACATCAAGTTGGATTATACCCCATCCTTGTTTTCTGAGAAAAGTACAGAAGAGAAATGTTACCTACTCATACAATTTTAGGTAATATATTTTTGAACACAGATTTACATTCTAAGTCTGCATCTACTACTTTGGATGTGATAAACATTGAACATTTGTCTAAACAAATAAGGAACTTGAAAGTAAATTATTCAAATAAAATAATTTATTATGGTAGAGAATGTTTTTGAAGCATGCATTCAATTAAAAGAAGTTCCACATGGTATGTGCATACTTAAAATGCCTACTTATGGTAATACCTATCCTGAATTGTTGAAAAGTTGGCAGATATTGAATAATGAATTAAGTATAAACTAAATGAAACTCATGAATGAGTTATTTTTACCTCATGAAAAATCTTTTGCCACAAGGGATTAAAACAATTACAACAGGAGATTTGTATTCTCTCCTGTACTCCATTGTTAAACATAAATATAATGAGATGATTGATATATTTGTACTTGAAAAACATTTACAAGGATCTAAAACCAGGCCACTATGAGATATTTCTGATTTCTGAGAGAACGATATTTTTTCTTGGCTGAAGGACAGTCGCGGTTCTGTGTCTTCATCTAATGATGTTTCTAGCATTGTAAATAACATTACTGAACCTATTGCTGCTTCTACTTCCATGTTCTGTACTGAGGTAATCCATCAGGGTTTTCTAGAACTTCCAGAATGAATTTGATTGGAGAACAGACTGAAGAGAATTTGGTCTATGACCAGGAACAACAACAGGAAGAGGGCATAGGTCCTTGAACAGTTGGTGTCACAGAATTACATTTTATTTATTTATTTTTACGTTACATTTGTTAATCAGGATAGTCCAACTGGACACAGGTCCATTTTCAGTGGAGGCCCGGGGAGAAAAGTTCCACAGTAAGTAAAATTTTACACAATATGTTAAAATACAGTATACAAAGAATTTCCAAACAATATGTTAAAATACAGTATACAGCAGAAGACATAACAAGACCTATATATATATATATATATATATATATATATATATATATATATATATATATATATACAGGAAAAAATAGTTACACATGGTTAATAACAGAATAAGTATACAAATTCAATCGGCATTAGAAGACCTAGACTGTAATATATATTACAGTAGGTATATCAGGAAGTGAGGTATATAAGTGGAATAATTTGAGGATTTATGTAATACATGGGCATAGCCACTTATTCTTTAAGTGTGTTCTAAGTGAGTGTTTAAAATGAGAAGAGGTAAGGGCAGAAATCAGAGCAGGAGAGAGATTATTCCAGGTTCTAGCTATAGAGTGGGAGAACAGTGCTTTCCCAGATGTATTGTTAGGCCTAGAGATACAGAGGAGGGGTTTGTCGGAAGATCGGAGAGGACGATTTGTATTATAGTGGGTGAGAAATTGGCCTAGTGCAGTTTTTTTTTTTCTGGATGTGTTACCACATTGTAGGCAATGACTAATTGGTGATAGGTTAGTAGCTGGGGCAGTTTCAGCCATTGCAGTTCCCTTAGAGCCTAGCAAAGGTGGGTTCTAAAGGTGGAGTTGTTTGCAAACTTGTTGATTTTATTATAACATGATTCGAGTCTGGTAAGGTCAAGTTTTCTAAGCTGGGAAAGAATTGGAGCAGCATACATTAGGGTACACAAGAGGTGAGTTTGGGCTAGGGTAATCTGTACTTCTTTCGAGAGTGATTTCCTGTGCCCATATAGTGTTCCCATTTTTTTATGGACTTTTTTGATAGTTTGTGAAATGTGGATGTCAAAGTGTAGATTTTTATCAATTTCAATGCCTAGGAGTTTGGTATGGTTATAGGGGAGATAATAGTGCCATTTTTGGAGGAGATAGTGAAGGATAGAGGGTTGGAAATGGTTTTGTTGGGGGTGAAAAGTAGTAATTTGGTTTTATTAGGGTTTAGGATAAGTTGGATCTGAGTGATCCAATTTTCCACAGAGCTAAAGGATTCCTGGGTGAGTTGTTGTAGGATAGAAAGTGATGGAGCTGAACAGATAAGAGTTGAATCATCAATGCATTGTTTAAGTGAAGCATGCTGTGTGGTGGTATGGAGATTACTGGTAAATATGGAGAAAAGAAATGGGCCTAATATGGAGCCTTGTGGTACACCTATGGTAGTTGGGAGTAAGGGGGATAGTACACTTTGCCATTGGACAATTTGTTGCCTGTTTGACAGATAGCTTTTAAACCAGGCTATAGTGGAAGGGGCAAAGCATAGGGATATCAGGGTATCTAGTAGTAAGGAATGTGAAACCATGTCAAAAGCTTTGGAGAGGTCTAGAAATATTGCAGATACAACATTATTATTATTTCTATGTTGGTTGATCAGATTGGTGAAAGAGAGCAGAGTGTTGGTAGTGCTATGGTGTTGTCAGAAGCTATTCTGTGTGGGGGAGGGGAGATGGTGTGAGTTTAGGAAATGTGTTACCTGAGAATGTATACATTTCTCTAGTATTTTAGATAAGGGGGATAGAATGGCAAAGGGTTTCCGCCTTTATGTAGTGGAATAATATATGATACTTTCCATAGCTATGGGACATATGCTTCTTTGTATGGAGCGATTGATAAGAATAGAAATAGGGTAGGATATGGATTCAGCAGCTATTTTTAGGAAGTTGGCTGGTAGATTGTCAGTGGCAAGGGTAGTAAGTTTCAGTTTTAGGAGGTCTTTTTTTAATTGTTGAGGTGTGAACGGGTGAGAGCGTAAAGGATGGGATGTTGTCAGGGCATTTGGTTGGGTTATATGTAGGGCTGTTTTGGGATAGTTGGGAGGATAGTGTTAAGATGGATTCTGTGAAGTGGTGGTTGATGTTATTATTGATCTGCAACTGTTTGTGAAAAGTGCAAGTTTAAAGTTCCTTTTCCAGACTACTGAAGGACCTGTAAATTTGTTTAAAAAGCCTAGCACTTTTACAAACACAAATCCGCACTTTCTTGAAGCATTTCTTAATATATGCGAGTGCTATTGTTATGAGACATTATGTAGAAAGATAGTCAGCAAACATTGTAATTTGACACATGAAACATATTCTGCCATCTCTGAACTGAAATTTAATGAAAACATTGAGATTATATCAGCTGATAAAGGTGAAACTGTAGTAGTTATGGATTGCAATAATGTAATGTATAATGTAATTTCACAGAAAACTAAAAATACAGTTTCTTCTTAGGAAGAGGAAGAGGTTTGTAATTTACAAAATAAATAATTTGCATATGTATGCATTATGAGATGTTCAGTCATTGAGACAAATTCATCATTGGCTAATGTATATTCACCCTTTCCAATATACATTCACTTATAATAATAACATAAATATTTTACTGAGATATTGCCCTATCATTATTTTTCAGTAGTCTGTGATATGTGATATGCAGTCAAAGCCTGACACCTACTGTGTCAATGAAAAATAAACATATAGTAATGCAGTGGGGGAGAATAGCCGTTATTGATTTTAACTATAGCTGTGGTAGCATTGTCACCTCCCAGTAAGACGTCTTGTTCGATTCTCAGCTAAAGCATCTTCTGTGTGGAGACGTGTGAATGGGCATACCTTCATTGAAGGTTGTGTGTCAGGGCTGGCAACTCGGTACGTAAATATCTACTGCCAATCATTAGTGGACCGGAGTTTTGCTGTGGCGACCCCTAACCAGGAAAAGCCAAAAGATACAACAACAACAACCTGTTTAGATCTTAGTTGCTAAATCTCTTAAGCAAGTGTAATGTAAGTTAACCAATCATGGTGGTAGTTAACATAATCATAAACAAAGCTATTCAGATCACTGACGGAGCCATGCTTGCAGATGCCACACAGGGCAGAGAGATGGCTTTATATCCTATCAGTGAAACACGAAAATTGCCATTTAAGACCAAAGAAAAGTAGACTAGGATTAAATATGTTCAGGGGTGTATTTATAAGTATTCATTGAAGTTCATAATTTACAATCACAGAGGAATATTGGAAATGCATAACAATATTTTACAGAGCCATTTTTTTTTTGTTTGTTTTTTTTTAGATGAAGTACAAACCAGTAACTTAGTTATACTTAACACATTTAAACTGTAATGTAAAATAAATTATCAGCAAAATCTCTGAATGAAAATGAATGATAATGCTAAACAGAGATACATTTTAAAAATGTGCACATTTATTTGATACCGTCAGAAAGACGGGCATAAATATACATTTAAGAAGTTGCTAACTGAATTTTTGGCACCTCATGTCGATATACATGAAAAGTAGACACTGAACGTAGTAATTATTAGACTCTTTGCATGCAGTGCATCTGAGTGCCAATGTTGCTATTCTACTTGGATAAATTGGTATCACTTTATCATCTGATTAATTGTCATTACTCACAGGTGGCAGTGCAAGCTCTCTAACTTAACTTATGAAAGAAATGATGTCTGATCCTGGGAGTGAGTCAGATACTACCAAACATTCGCTTTCACCGACTCTCTGATTAAGGTAGCAGGGATGTGTAGGCTGTCTGCAAGACTTTGCAAATGATAGTCATTTTAATCTTTCTGTGGTATTTCAATTGCTGCCTCCACGTCCTTTCTGACATAGACATGCATGACCTGTAGGCATGAGTAGCATTTGCAGACAATGCCTTCCCTTGCTCGATCCAGAATGCACTAGGCATCTTTTACATTGACTGCTTCGGTGGTCCAAAGCATCGTAGTGTCAGGCTGCCCTGCAACATCAGTGTGCAGTATAAAATTGCTGACTTTACATCCTCTGGTCATCTGGGTGTGCTATCAGTCACTGTTCACTGAGATGGAGTTTGGTGGTAGTACTAACTGAAGGATAAAGCAGCATTTTATATTGTCACTGGACACAAGTTACTTTGCTTATGGGTGTATGGCTGCATTCGCCAGTAGTAACGAGGATTTCTGGGGTATTGACATGATCCTTAAATGTGACTAGACAGAGGGCACAAAGATTGTTTTAAAACGTCTGTGAAAAATAAGATAGAGATCATCCATCTGACATAGATTTGTTTGTGACAGGAGTGACGTTCATGTTAATGTGACTTAATCTGATGGGTCATACAGATCTAATAATCACTGTCATGTTTACCTTGTGAGTGGCACATGAATTTGTGCATGTAAGAACAGTCTGTCTTTATCTTTTTGTGATTTGCCAAACCATTCATTGATACTAGTGAGTGTCTCTTACTAGCACTGAACGAATGAACGAATGAAGACGAACAACAAACACGATAGCTTCTGGACTTAGACCTATTTACAGCAGCATCTGAAGCGTGGCATTTCTGAAAAGTGCAATGGAAGTATCTGGGATGTATAGTAACTCACTAAAATGAATACTTGTCTTATTAAATGATTGGTCTTGAACCTGCACAGCTAATTTTCATTTGTTGTACAAATATCATCCACTCCATTTATAACTTGCCCAAACTGTTTATCTTTGAATCTGGGATCTGAGATATGAGTTCCATGCATGGTTCTGCTCATATGAAAAGTATAAAGAGCCTAGTGAAGGCATTCCTTAGCATGTTTCTTAAAGACTTTCCTTTTTACAACGAGAGCAGTATTCGTACTGGCAGCAGAGTGTCAGTTTCTCTATCTCTGTTTTCAAGTCATCAGTCTAGATGTTATTACATAAGCTGGCTAACAACTTCATAGAACACCTGCTGTAGCACAGCATAGTGAATTATTTTTAGCTTCTAGATTAATTGAAGAATATTACATTTTCTGTTGCTTGCCATGGTCTCAGAATTGTATAGACTACCTTTACAAACTGGAATGGAACCCCCACTAAATGTACTGAAACTTGTAATCAGTTATGGATTGACTACCTATATGGTGTGCACTGTCTAAAATATACCAAGGAGATGCCTAATGTTATAGTATTAATGTGCTTTGATTGTTTTTTTTTGTTTTTTTTTTACATTTGATTCATTATTACTTGCTGCAACAGCTGGCATTTTGTTAAACCACTAACATTGTCTGCTTAATTGAATGTGGTACCTCATTAAAGAAGTGACTTGTTTTCTTAAAATGCATTTTCCTTACTAGGAAGAACAACATCCACCCCTTTCTTATCCTGTAAATAGCATGGATTATTCAAGCCACTTTTGTTGTAGGTGCTGTTATCCATTCCTTGAGGTCACACAACTTTGCTGAAAAAGTAAATTTTTGCAAAACTTTTCCTTTATTCCAAGTTTACAAATCTGTGTTACCTTGCAGGTAGCTGGTATTGGTGTAGACTTTCCCTGCAAAATGTCTGTCTATCCATATATCTATATAGTTTATCTATCTAACTATCTATCTATTACCAGGACATTTGGTTATATTCCAAATGACTGAACCCAAATGGTTTTAAAGCCATTTAGTTGAACTTCCATTTATTCAAATGTGAAACCACTGTGAATATGTAAAGCCTAGGACTATGAATACCAACCATAATCTTTAAAGAAGTTATTTACACATGGAAGTATAACTGTCATTTTATACAAAAGTGTTAATTAGTATAATGAACATAGTCCTGGCTGGTACAGATGGAGTCTGGGGTAATGATGATTGAAAAAAGAAAGTAACAGTGCATTGATTTACGTAGCATATTCGAATGTAAAGAAACTTGTCGGCAAATATTCTTAGTAGCTGATACCCCCCCCCCGCCAGTGGACTAAATGAATCAATTAGTATTACATTTTTTAAGTGTTATAAAGTTACCACAAACAGATATGATGCATTGTAACATATTGTTAGTTACTTTGTTTTTAAATATCTGTTTTGCATTGATTATTATTTTTGATGTCATGTGATGTCAATGTTTCTTATTTAAACGTCATTTTAATTGGAAAGTATAGATCTCATGACGTTCTTATTTAAATAAAAGGACAAAAGCGCTTATCTTACTACTATTGCATTTTGGTTAGTCATTCATAGTCCATGCTTATTATTCATAGTGGCATTTGTTTATTTGGTAATGATGTTTGACTCCATCAGGAAATCCCTTTTCAAACTTAATATTGACTTTTGCTGCAAGGACTCCAGCAGCTGCTTAGAGACAGAAAATATAAAGTACTGTTGGCCTAGATATAATAAAAGAGTGACTACAGCTGTCTTCTGTTTGTTTACAACATTTTGCTTTTATTATAAAGATATCTTCATTATTGTAGTCAGTGCATCATATATGTAGTACTGTGAGAATTGTGATATTTGCCCTTAAGATCCCTTGCAAAGAAAGAAAACCTCTCGGAGAAGTGACATGTCCATTTTCTGGAGTGTCCTGAGAAGACGTGAGGGAAAACAAGTGGCAATAGTGCTTATGTTACTCATCCATATGCCATGGCAGGATATAATGAGACAGTCTTGGAAAGTAGACCATATTAGCAGGATGCTTTGTGTGTTTAAGTCATTTTTATGCAAATTTCAGTGTAATTACTTGTAGTATTTTAACTGTACTAAGAAAATGCATTACTCTGAACTAATCTGAGCTGTCATAAGGACTTACTTTTACTTTTAAGATCAAGAACTGAAGCATCTCGGCACCAGTTACTTTGGCACTAGTGTTGGGTGCTCAGATTACTCAATAGAAGGCAATAAGGAATGCAAAAAAAGATTAAGTAGATTAATTTTATTTGTCAAATTTGAATGCCAAGTTCCAAGGTGCTTACATTCTCTAATCAGCTTAGTCATGTAGTTAAAAAAGACTGGCAAGGCATCTGGCAAAGATTATTCTTAACATAATGAATTAAATCAGTGTCATTGCTATGGGCCATTCAATAACTAGTTGCAGTATTAAGTTAATATATTGAGGAAATGTTCACTTAGCATTTCCAGAATGTACTTGAATGATTTAGTGTCTAAAAATTATAATAAACAATCATTTGGCTGTACCAGATGATTACAGTTTCCCTTAGATTCTTATTATAAATGTCCAGAACTGTTTAGTAATGCCAGCTCTCCACTGTTTGTTAGCCCCTGTACCTGCAGACCACTTACCAAATCAAACAAGTTTAACATTGAATTTATCAGGTGTTTACCACTTGAACCTGATATCATATGTTGAGATGGATGCACACCTGATATGATGAGTAGCTATTACTTCTCATAAAACTAATGACAGTGAGTTATTGAAGCCACAACTTGAGTTTGGATATTATCAAAAAGCAGATTTTTATCACAAGGGGGAATAATACACTGTCCTTGGTAGCTCTAGTGATCAAATTTCCTCAGTCATTTCATTGCAGCTACTCAGTTCATCTGATCACAAAAATGTGTTATGGTCAGAAAAAAATCAGTGCGAACATAATATAACTGCAGTGAACCTACCAAGGAAGATTTGTATGGCAGGGTATGAGATCATAAGGGCCAAGATGTCAAACCTGGACTGTGAAAAAGACATGGCATCTTCAGCTGTGGAAATGTCATGGAGGGATACGTATGATAAGTTAGGTGATTTCATTAACAGGCATGTCTCACTAGTTAAGAGTCAACCAGTCCATAAATAAGTGTGGTGTTCCACATTGGAACAGACATTTTGACAAGCTGATTAGGCAAAAGAAGAAGAAGTTTTGGTCCTGGTATAAAAGTTAGCTACCCAGTAAAAGTAAGAAAAAATACATGTTGATTTTCGAGTTTACATCTTGAGTAAGAAAGGTCAGAGAGGGATATGAGTATAACTTAAGAAAACATGCAAAGAACAACAGTAAATCTTTTTTATAAGCACATCTAAAGTTACAATATTGGTTATGACAACAATATTATGCTTAAAAAATTACGTACGAATACTGCTGAAAAAATCTATTGACAATGGTTTTGCAACTTTTTGTTGGGATTACATTTAAGAACGCCTGCTTGAGCCATTTGTAGGAGTTTTGTTGGTGGAGAAAATCATTGATTGATGAAATTACCTTTAATTGAGGCCCTGAGGCCAAAGTTCATTTTGCAATATTGACATGTAACAGTCATAACAATTTTACCTATGCATTCCTGTGTGGAACAAGGACTGACCTCATAATGGCTTTCTTACAGCAAACCATCAGAGGTTATTTGATGTATTCCCTACCCCACCATGCCTCAGTTAACACTTCAAGGGAGAGGCTTGCAACAAGTTCAGCATGAGGGTATTACTCTTGCATGTGGGTGATGTGATCCTTCCAGTGCTCAGTGTGATGGTGTAAGATTAGGATTCACAATAGTACATTATCAGTTTGGTTACAGATTTACATGGAGTTTATTAGTAAAAATGGTCTATTTCACTATGATACATTTCAGTCAGATTTTAGACTATAACATTCATACTCGGTTATAGATTTCTAACAGCATAACTAGATAGTTTACAACATGCAATTACTTCACACCTCACTTTAGTCATTAGTTTTAAAGGTAAAGTGACAGAATTATTTGTAACAGGCTTATTTAATATAAGTTTATCTAAAGAATAAGTAGTAACAGTTATTTAATATACTGAAGGCAAAACAGATCTGGTTTAATTAGTTAATTTGTTACAGAATACAGTGCACATTTCATAATAATTATTTACATTAGACAGAAAGTTAAAAAAGGCAATAACAAGGTAAGCAAAGGCATAGATCTGAAATGCAGAAAGTATAGGTTTTACTTCTATTACAGCACATGTATATTAACAGGATATTTGAGACAGCACATAAAAATTAAAAAAGGTAAATGGACAGGATTAATAGTAACAAATCTAGCCGAAGATTTACAGAAACAATTTAATACAGTATTTGGTAATTATACTTCAAGATATCTCACTCTCTCTCTCTATATATATATATATATATATATATATATATATATATATATTATAACTGGAAAAAGAAAGTTTCTAACACATGTTAAAGAATTGCCCAGTTATAGTTAAATCATCAAAGTTAAGAGACTGCAAAATATTTTCAGATAATTAATAGACCATAGTGCTCAAGGGACACCTACTGTTCAAAATTAAAACTGCAGGTTTATTTAGCAGATAAGTAAACATTATTTTTTAGCTGTTGTATTAGTTCAATTAATCATTATAGTGTCCTTTGCAGACTATATTAATACATTTATAAAGTAATTACAGAAGTAAATCCCAGTTCAGTAATTTTAGAGACAATTATCAATAAATCCTACATAAATACAGTTAGTAAAATAAACTGTGCATATGCTGAAAATGTAAGATCAGGCTTGTGCATTTATTTTATATTTAATATTTTAAAATAACCACAAAAATGGATTCCTGTTTAGGGGTCTCGGGGGAACTGTAAGATTAGGTTTGACTTAATACAGTTTGTTAGATTCTCTTTGCATAGGTCTAGAAATGCAACCATATTAAAGCAGTCATATATCTTCATTTTGCATTTTGCATGCAGTTTCAATAGAAAGGAATGTTTCAGTAACCTTCAGTCAAGAATACAGATAAGGATAAAATGTGCTAACGGAATATGCAGTATATTAAGTACAAACAGGCTTGGGCAGCAAGGTATGTAGAACTTATAGAAAATTTGCAGGGTTTTAGAATTATTAAGGACAGATACTTCAAACACATTAGTAAGTTAGTTTGTACTGATATGATACACAGGAAGTTATTGCAGTGAAGTCCACAGAAGTTTGGTTGAAACACGAGAGAGTGCAGAAGTCAAGTCTGCATTCCAGAATATTAATTATATTATTGAGGATAAAAGAATAATTCTGGGTATAATGAGTGCAGAAACTACAGACATCATAATTCAGTCTATTTCAGTTTATTAGCACTGTTATTGGAAACAACATTTAATTCCGATATTGTTGACATCCACTTCCACTGTACAAAATAAAACCTTCTTAACCAAACTACAGTGTATACAGACTTTTATTCTGAAAGGTGCAAGAAGATTTGGCATATAAAGGAGGGAGGCTGGCACCTATTCAGCACAGTTCTGAGAAACTAAAATATAAAAACATTCATTCCAGCCTCATTCCAGTTTCTTCTGGTTATTTCCAGTTTATTCCAGTATTCTACAGTCCTGTCAATACTTACAGATGATATTGCTTGCTTGTGTATGTAATGTGGCCCTACAGGCAATCCTATTTCCCTTTTAAGCAAATAACTCAACAGTAGGTGTCAGGTCTCCAATAGGGAACCATTGATAGGATACTTGCCTTCAAGGCATATAGCTTTTGTACTACACAAGGAAGAGGTAAGCAGGTAATAACTCTATTTGTTTTCCTCCCCAGCTATCTACTCTAGCACTTAGATCTCTAATCAACCTCTAGTAATTTTGTCTAACTAGATTATAATGATAAGACTTGGTGTGTTTATATGTCAGTGCTCTTTAATATGTGATTTGATAATCTTTTTGGCTGTAGAATACTTAGGATTGTTTAGAGCAAAAAGAAATATATTGAAAATTATAACCTGTACTGGAGAGAAAGGCAAAAATTGTCTGACACTTACATCTCAGAAAAGGTGTAAGGTGTAGATCCAGAGGTACCTTGCTGTCATACCAATGTATACTAAATGTCTTAGAAATTGCATGGCACTAGGTATAGAGTGGTTCATTAACTATAAAATGTTGGGCTTTGTAATATAAGTTTTTTTTTTCATTTGTTCTGTAAAGCCTTGACATACCTTGTCTCAAGAATGGTACAAAGTATGCCAGATTCTTTTGGAGGGGATATATTACTATGCATTCTGCATATCATTTCCTTTAAAATGTCACTATATACTGGATACTGTTATGAATGTAAGTGGTGTCTTTTATTATACTGACCTAGTTTTAGAAAACATCAAGAAATAACATCTTAAGCATCTCTGAGGAAGCCATTTGTTCTACGTCACTATGTATTCATAACAGAATGCCGTGCCAAACAAATTCAGTTCAGTTAATTGTTTTTGTTAACATATTATAAGCTTAAAAAGGAGCTAAGGACATTGTCTACATAGACTTTAGCAATGTATTTGAAATGGCACAATGTGAAATGTTTGCAAACATATTAGAATGGCAGTATTATCTAAGCATTTAGGTGCTGTGTAAATGAAGTACATTCAGACGAATGAATGTTGACGAGGGGTGTCACATGGATCATCACTCTCAGTAGCCAATTCCTACATCTTTATAAGTGATACTGCAAAATGTTCCCTAGCAGATAACACATGTTAAATATGTTATATATATATATTGCTGTATATAAATGTCAGAATGGGAATGTCACAATGGTTAAGGTCTTCACCTCATAGACACAAGGTATGTGGTTTGATTCTGACCTCAAGTTAATGCCTAGGCCTAAAATGGACCTTAAGGGCAGTTATGAAACTATATCTTTCTTTTACCTGGACCAGTGGATGGGGAGTAGGAAATTTACACTGGGCCTGGCACCCATGTCTGTTTTGGACAGAGGAAGATTAAAAGTGTCTGTCTCTCAGTGTCCTATTTGGATCCAACTTGTCATTATTCATTCAGGAAACTTGACTTGGCTAAGAAAGGTCTCCCAGGTCATTAACCTATCCATCTAAAAAATGAAAATAATCTTGAAAGTAGAGAAAAGACATGGAAGCTTAAATTTAATTAAAAACATGAAAAATAATGCTTCTCAGAATCAAAAATACATTTTAAGGGAAAACAGTAACAGTAACAAATAAGGAATGCAATTATAAGCATACTGATACACTGAAATATAAACTAAATCAGGAAGAGCAGCCAGCTCACTGAGACTGAATAGAATATGTGCAATGGTACATAGAAAAAATGATAATGAAATGCCAAGCTGTCCTCTGGGAGGGCTATACCACCTTATCAGTGTGTGAAGGCACAGCCAGTTCTGTCTTCTTCTCCTACTCAACCACTCTTCCTTCCCAAGCTAGGTGGATATATCTCTCGGCTTATTTATGCCCACTTGTATCAGCAGTTACATCACTTTATATGCACATTCCGTTTCCCTTTATGGTACTAAATGTCTACTTTCTGTTGGCACTACCTTTTACTTTAACTTCCCAGTGTACCTCCTACTCAGTTCCATTGTTTTGCCTGCAAAATGCGATATCATGGACTTTATTCTTTACAAATATTTTTAACATTATAAAGCATGTAGACAAGTTTTTCATACACCACATCCATACTGAATATAAAGTACTGCTCTACTATTAAAATGTGTTAGTCTGGGTCTATGTCAGAATCTTGAATTTTCAGAAACTCAAAATTCATATTGTCGATACAATATGATTAAGTTTCTGCAAACTCATTTTTGCAGGGGAGCATGCCCACCTGCATCCCCCATGTGGGGGAGGGTCGCAACTCTGAGATCGCACTACAGTGGGTAATAGGGTAAATTCCCTGATCCTCTGTGTACCTCAATCTCCATTCAAAAGCTTTGAATTTTCAGAAACTTGATCACTTCATCTTGACAGTATGAATTTTGAGTTTCTAAAAACTTGAACTTCTGAAAGGGGCCCATTAGTGTACATAATGCAAAATGTTTTTTTGGGTAGTACTCACAACCCAAGTATACAATTAAGTATAACTTTCTCAGAAAACAAACAATTCTCTTAATTTGTGGCAACAGGCCTTTTCTGAAAATAGTTATAGTGCATGATCTAATGCTATCACTACTTGAAAAATACAACATGACTAAAGATTACCCACTCAGATGCCCTCATTATATGCAGTAAGTTCATCCTGATTGGATCTCACAATAGACCATGATGTAGATACAATCTCTGAGATTTGGTTTAAACCCCACATCCCTGACTTGATGGTTCTTCCCCAAGACTATCATATCATATGCAAAATTAAAGACATTGACAGGGTGGCAGTCATCCATCTACTCAATACAGATTTTTCATCCAAGTTAGTAATCATACCAAGACAGAAACAATACTCGTCACTGTAAACAATAGTTAGCATAAATCACTGACAGTATTTATTTGCATGATATGACTCCTAAAACATTACTTGAGGACATCATGTCCTGAGTTAAATGCAACATGACAGTGTATAAAATGATCAAAATGATTGTAGGTGATGTTAATGTTTATTGACCTATGATTAGTGATTCTTTCTCCCATTACTCCATAAACCTTTCCAGCTTTTCCAGCATATACATACCATTCGAAGAATTTATTAATTAACAAGACAAAAGGAAAAACAGCAACCTAAACTGGCCCATGTCCTCCAGTGGTGAATATAAACTGTATGCTAGTATTATGGCTGACTTTGTTAGTGATTGTCATCCAGATTTTGCTGTGTTGGACTGCCCCATTGTACAAATGTCATAACACTATAGATGAATAAGGATGAAAAAAAACTTTTAATTTCTGAGCATTTATTACCCTTTTTAAATGATTTGCCTGGTCCATATTAACTCACCTCTTCCTAGATCAGCAGCATGGTACCTTAGTGGTGAGATGTGTGCCTCACAGCTGCAGATCTAGGGCTGAATCCTGATGTGGGGTTAAAGTCTCTGTAGTCTGCATGCTATCCCTTTGTTACCATGGATTTTCTCAGGGTACTTAGTTTCTGACTGACTACCATAATGTGCTGGGTGACTGGCTATACTAAAAATATATCACTTCTTTACTGTTGCCCTTGTGGCTTAGATGGTCTTTGAAAAGGGTCTGATAAGAGCCAGCTCCTTTACCCATATAAAAATAAATAAATAAATAAATACATACATAAACAATAATAACAATGATCATTTTTGAGTACTTCAGTGAAATCCTCATCAATATTCGTAGTGCTTCAGCACCTGTAATGCATGAATGGTTAAAGCTAAGGCTGTCCAATGCCGAAAACCTGAAGCAAAATCTACTATGCACTAATGAGACACAGCCTGGAAAAAATTGCCAGCACAATACAACAAAACAAGCTTCTGTTAGCTATTAAGAACTAACTCATAAAAGCTGGGATTCATGAATGATGCATACAACTGTGTAGGCTAGAATGTGTAAAAAAACATGCCAGAGCCCTGTGCAATTCTTAAACATGTCCAAATTCCCAGGAGTATTATCATATATGTATTTATGTACTTGCTTTTAACTAGGTTGGTAAACTGATCTGAACATGGAAAAGTCCAGATATGCAGCAGGTATGCAACTTTAGTGCTGCATCATTTTCCATAATTCAAAAACATGTCCATTGCAGAATATATTGATTAATTCCAGAATGTATGGCAGTCTTACTTTAAGCCAGCAACTCAAAGTAGCAAAGATTTGTCAAATGGTCCAGGAATCATAAAGTTGTGCTCAGCTGAATATTACTAAACAACAGCATCAGCATGCAACAAGTGTAGAGTGCATACAAATGTGTGCTGTAGAGCAAGATGGTGATGTTCCAAGTGCAGTGAGTCTGCAGTACAGCTAGCTATACTAAGTGCATTCAAACATTGACATGTTGAATGTCCATTCTGTAAGAAGAGGACTTCCCCTCTACTAGATCCATCCATCCATCCATCCATCCATCCATCCATCCATCCATCCATCCATCCACAACCCCTTTTTCTCCATTTTTGTACATGGGGTCAGGGTGTCACTTCAACAGTGGCAATCATCTGGAGCCAGGGTTTACACCGCTGGGTGGCTAGTCCTACAGCAGTAGTTCTTCCACCTCACACTTACATGTATAGACACACCTATGGCCAGTTTAGAGTATCCAGTCCACCTACTGCATATCTTTGGAATGTGAGAGGAAACTGGAGCTGTGCAAGGAAACCCATGTGAACACAGGGAGGACATACAGACCTCACACAGAAGTCACCCTAGCTGAGAATTGAACCAGGGAACCTCTTGCTGTGAGGCAACAATGCTACCCACTATGCCACCCCACTACCAGATCTCTTCATTTAAATAATATGATAATGACATATACTGTCCAGGCATGCAAAAATAAATTGAACTCATTAAGAAACTGTCAGTGTTAGGATTGTAGAGTGGGAAAACAGGGTGCATGGCTGTCTCTGCTTGCCATTGAAAACATCTGTGGCACTTGTATCAATTTCAAAATACATAGCACTGTGTAAATTTATGTAGCAGATATGGCCACCTGTCCATTTACAGCCTACAGAATGACAATGCACTTTTGTAAACATCAAGTATATTTTTTACTGTTATAACTTTGCATCACAGCAGCATTATGAGATCCCTCTCTGCTACATTTGTACTATGGGTTCCTGTAACTTCATTCTAACACTAATACAATCCACGTCTATGAACTATGCAACTGTTAGACCATGTACTTTGAAAATGGTTCACAACCCATTTACTTAACAGTGTTCCATGTTCTTGAATATAGAAGGCCAAATCATCTATCATCACTAACAACAATTCTTCTTCCATAAAGGACAGTATGCTCTGCTAAATAATCCTTCAGGTTTCTCTAATAATATCTTCTTGTCAATCAGTTCAAGGAAAAAGAAAAAAAAAACTAAACTCCTAGTCCCCTTCCAAATGTTTCAGCTCTTCATAAGATGCGTACATTCAATGACTACCATGTAAGATAGTGGGCTTGACTTGCTCTACCTGTTGTGCTTGATTGACAGGTGCTGAAGCATGTTGGCTCATTAGTATTTGTGCAGACTTTGGTTACTCAATTCTTTGGGGAGCAAGATTTATATACTCCCCTTATAAGTCAGTTCTGGGGGGCTCACTAGTCAGTGCACCTTCAAGAATGAGTGTGACAGATGGTACATTTCCAGGCAGTCATTACTCTTTTTCAAAGTTAAACTGAGCATATAGTGAGAATAATAAAGTTTGAGGGTGTACCCACATAGGAGGTGTGCAGTGGTCACCCGCCCCCCAAAAATGCTTATTTTTTGTTACATTTGCTAGTAAATTGAGGAGATCAAATAGGTGTATAACACAAATATGTGTGTCTGAGCTGTAAGTACCCTTGTGACTGTGCAAGTGTGATGCAAGCTTTTAGTAAGCAAGCTTGTGCAGTGGAACCAGCTGAAGATTTCTCAGTCAGTATCAGAACCTATTCTCTTAACCTAACTTAATAAATACAGACTTGTGTGGGCCATCTCCTGCCCTCCTCCCACTTCTCAACAGTTCTGATTCCTATAGTTTATAAACTTATTTTCCCACTTAATCATACCTCCCTAGCAATAGGCTATCTCCCCTCACACTGTCTTGGACTTCCATATGAAGGAACTGCCCACCAGGTGTCCACATTGGTTATTCTTTACTCTGATGATGGTAGATTTAAAAAGTGTCTTTTTCCTTTATATTCCTTTTAATTATGGTTTGCCAGAAACAAACCATTTGCATTGTGTGGGCTAGGGATGCCTTCTCTACTGCTGCTCAACATGGAATTGGTGTTTATCAGAGTAGACTGTACCCAGGTAGCATCTGCAAATGTCAGTTGTGATCAGTGTACTACCTCAGTAAACAAATGTCAAATAAAAAAATAAAAATATATAAATTAGGGAATGTTGGTGGCCAAGCCCTCCAGGTGTGTGTGTGTGTGTGTGTGTGTGTGTGTGTGTGTGTGTGTGTGTGGAGGGAGAATGCAGCAGCACTGTTTTTCTCTTTTTATTATTACTTTTTAATAATATTTCATGATGTAAAAAAATCTAAGAAATATAACTCACAGTATGATAATTTTAATAAACAGAAGTAAACAATACATGTTGACTAATACATTCATAAAAGAAAACTATGTTTTCTGGCTTTGGAGAGCAGCTGTCGTTTTCCCCCAGCACATGGGTAGCATATCTCTCAAACAGTCTATCAGTCAGTTGACTTAATTTCTCTTTTTTTCCAGGACACTAAAGAAATATCTATAGAAATGAATTGTTGAATTGTACTTTACTTGGACAACAACAGACTCCTTTCCTTTACTCAACATGGTTTTCAGTGCAACCGTAGTATGTAGACTGCTTTTCTGTACTTTACAGAATATAGAAAAAAAATAAATAAAGTAAAATAAAGTACAACAGTGAAATGGCTGACTTGCTGTTCTTTGACTTATTAAATGGATTTTATATAGTCTCACACTCCATACTAATCTCATACTTAACATGCCTTGATCTTGGTACAGAAGCTCTCAAATTGTTCTCTATCTGCCAGTAAATAAAGAATTCTCTAGGCAGAATGGGCCAGATTTAAAAGAGATGCTTGCATTCAGTATAAGTTACTTACTTCATTGTGAGGCCTGTCTATAAACAGACTTATACCAGGGGCCAGATTAAAAAAAAAAACTTGCTGTAAGCCTGCTCTCAGTGTAAGTGGTCACTGAGAGCAAGTCTTTTGTAATCAAGCCCAATGTCTTTTAACATTTGATCCTATTAATGTTGGATGCCCTAGGGATCCTTACTTAGATCATTACTGTTCAACCTCTTTGTCAAAATATATTTTCTTCCACTCAATCAGCTCATCTCATACTACATGCATTCAATTCATCTGTTCCATGCTAAAAAAAAAAAAAAAAATAAATAATAAAAAAGGAACAATAAAGGACATCAACCACAATCTCCGAACATTATATACTAGAGTTAAAAATCACTGTACTTTTCAAGACTTCCCAACCCTAATGATCATAGACACAGACACACAATTGTTTAATTGCATGATACTTCTGCGGGTCATTATAAACCATACACTGAAGTTTGACATTCATGTCATCAAAATAGTCAAAACATTTTAACCAGAAATTAGGCTTGTTATACAGGATAAAAACCTTTCATATCAGATTAGGACAGTCAAACAACAACAGCACCTTCCTTTCTCAGACAATCTAACAACAGCCCCTCCTTTTTGCCAGCTCTGTCTTCACACATCTTCACAACACAGTTTTCCAAACTTGAGTAAATGTACAATAAAATTCCAAGTTTCATGGATGATCTTCTAAGCAGAGCACATAATTTCTTAGTTTTAGGAACAGTTGTATGGCAGAAGTAGTTTCTACATAGGTTCACAGGCTTCCAGCCTGCAGACTATTTCAAGCTTAGCCACCAATCAGAAGTCAGAATCAAACCCTGTACCTTGTATACATGAGGTAAAGAAAATAACCATTATCATTTCAGACCTACCCATCTTAAGCTGACTCAGGGCATGTTCTATTCCCATGCCCTGTTTTTCTATCCATTATACAGCTGTAATTACAAAATCCCTGCCTGTGGTCACAGTCCTCAAAATTGAACACATCACCATGGTAACTCGCTGTTATCTGTCCACACTTCCAAGCTCAGACCCACTTGAAATGCGATAAGCCACTTAATTAACTCATCAGTAAGGGAATATAAAATGTGCCTCAGAAGTATAAAACACAGTACTTTGAGTATGAGAAGTATAAAAATGGAGTTTTATAAAAAAAGGCAGATTTCGAAACTTGTCATTACAGTAGTTTTGAATATACTTTCTCTATTCTCTGCTGCAGTCTCCATTCCTCTGATGATTACTAACTCCAAGATCACTGTACCTTTGACTAGGGGGAATACTCTGAGATATGTTAGTCTTAAAATTAGTATATATTTTATCAATTCACATTGAAATTTTCACTGTTGAGGACTGCAGCAAATGACCTTAGAATTTTAATGGGCACCCCATAAATTTTACCTCTGCTCATCTGGATCTGCAGTCACATTGAGTATATCACTTAGATCTAAATGATAGTCATCCTCAGAAAATAAATTAAGAAACTTGAGAAGATACAAAGAACTTTTAATATACAAGTTTCTGAGGTAAGGAATCTAAGATATGTGGACAAGTTTTATTGGCTCTCATTTTATTCCATCGTTTAGGAGTTAATTAGGGTGACTTATTTCTGGTTTATAAGTGCTCTAAGTGTAAAGAATTGGCTTCAGTGCTATATGTATTCTTCAGTTCTCACAGTTATGAAACTATGGGTAGCAGCATTTTGGTGGCAATACCAGTTTTCAGTACTTTATTGAAAGGGAACAGATTTAGATGCAGAACCGATATACTGTGAAATTCTCTACTCCTCTTTATTGGACAACCTTGTGACATGAAAAGTTTTAAAAGGTCCTTAGATATTTATTTGGCAAGAAAGTATTTGAATGACGTTTGTGTTTATAAACTATTAGATAGCCAAAGATGGAGCCCTGAGTTTGTCTTTAACTGCATTACATAGTTGGCCAAATTTTAAAAGAGTTGCTCTTAGTGTAAGTCTGCACTGATTCTGAAAGACTTGCTCTCAGTATAAGTGACTTACTTCAGTGTAAGGTCTATCTGTAAGCAGGGTTACTATGAGGACCAGATTCCAAAATACTTTCTTTTAGTGTAAGTGGTCATTTACACTGAGAGCAAATATTTTGGAATTGGGGGTCACTGAATGTTTAACATTTTCTATAATTTGGTTTTAGTTTGGTTACTATATCTATTCTGTATTGCCCTTTATCTTTTCACCCTTTTTACTACCGTTTTTCTTATTGTCTGTGTTGGACCTCTGTCTCTCTTCATATAATAAATCATTTTCAGAGTTTCTTATATCGGTTTATATATATATATATATATATATATATATATATATATATATATATATATATATAAATGGCTCCTACTGTAACACAATTCCCCTTGTTTCTTCTACTTATCAAACATTGTACTCCTTCCAGCATGACTTCATCTCCTTCAGCCACTCACACTAATTGTATCCTCAGTCTCCCTTATTTGCACTCCTGTATTCTCTTACTGGTTCCTCTCATGTTCCCTCTCAGGCTGTCTTAGCCTCCTTTCCTTTCTGCCTTACTCTCCTCTATTCTTTTTCTCTCTGTCCCTTCTTCATTCCTTCTTAGTATGCATCTGTTCTGGTGACTTATGGAAACTTGCTTGGTGGGGAGGTTGGTGTAATAGTTAAGGTATTTATCTTACAGACACTAAGTGCTGGGTTTGATTCTCACATGGGGTAATTGGCTTGGCTTAAAATGACCCACAAGAACAGTTAGCCTAGTACTAATCTATGAACCTATGTTCTGTAGATATGAGATTATATGACCTAATATTCTGCAGCGCAAACCTGCTTACGTATATATAGGAAAGCTATATGTTCTATGTTACTCAACTGTGCAGCAAACCTTTTTTTTCTTTTATTTTTTACAGTCAGCACTAAGAACCATACACTATTCAAAGGTGTTACACTTTGACTTCAGTAGAAATTTTCCTACGTATTTATTGTGTTATCACATCTTATATCACGTAAAGTTTATCTCCATGGGCTGGCACCAAAAATAGACTCTACCCAATTAGACTTTTCTGATCAGCAAAAGAAAATGACCAAAGACATTTTTTACCCCATGTTCTATATCTTTTTATAGGTTTTGTTTCTAATAATTCTTATTACTATGCTCAGCATAGCAGTCATGATGTAATTGTTTATGTTATGCTGGATGTTGTGTATTTGTATTTTGATATGTTGTTTTTTCTCCCCCTCCCGGGAAAATGGACCTGGTCCTGGTCCAGTGAATTTCAGTTAACAAAACAAAAATAAATAAATAATCATGTCACATGACCTAAAGGCAGTCAGTATGTGTACTCTAAAGAAGGCAGGAATGCTATTTAGATGCATCACTGGTAGAAAATAATAAATTCTCCTTCTCTCTCCCTCACTTTGTACATGTATTTTAAAACTTTCCTTATGTAAGACTAATGAATGATTGAGTAAAAAAAACTTCTTAGGCTCAAATGATCAAGAACATGATTAACTAAATGTCACCCAAATAAACATTTTTGCAAGGGTCAATCCCTACACCCTCTGAATGCATATATATCTCAGCTGTCATGCAACAGTGGAGAAAGGATGAACTCCTATTTTATGTCCACAGTGGTCTTGCGCAAACAGCAGTTCCACATAGTGTAAATATTCAGGTTCCGGTCTCAACAAGTAGTGCTTGGACATGACCAGCTAGTCTGTAATCACTTGTTGGGAAACCATTTCTATGGCCTCATCTGGAGAGTTGTATACAACTCAAGAGAGTGCTTTACACTATCATGAAAACTACAGTAAAGATATTTCAGAGTGCAATAGTAGGAAGAGTATGTAATGTGAACCAGAAGTTGTATGACAAGAGACTAAAAGGATACTCGAGGCTGTGTGAAGTGAGACTGAAGTAGTGTAATATGTATTGTAGTGAGCCAGTAAACTACTAGGTGTGAAACAGCCTTTTAAGTATCTTAAGTGCATTCACTGTGCCCGTGGGTGTTAATCATAAAAAAATGAAGCCCACGAGTAAAAGGGCACAATCTGGAGCTGTAAAAGGAATGTCACATGACAGAAACAGGGAAGCATTATTTTGCAGAAGGTATGATGAAAAAGTGGAGCAGCCTTTTTGAAGAAGAGCTAGGTGTAAAAAATAATGTGATTTCAGAATTCGTCCTGCCTGTTTGCTGAATTACACCTATAGCCCATAATTAGTCATTCAATATTTGGTATCCATTAAACATAAATGAGGCAGTTCTCAATGACAGTATGTTCTGATTCTGCTATGTACTAGTAGTACTGGTTGGTGGGCTGGTTCCCAGTACTGTGCTGTTTTCTTAGTCCCTGCAAACCACCCTCACTTAAAAAAAAATGAATATTTTTTTCCCTTACCTCTTTACCTCATACTGTCTCTTCATTGCCTTGTTCCCCAAAAGTAACCATTGTCGCCAGTTCAGATGGATGGGAAAATCACATCAGAGCAGGCTGCATCCAGACACAGAACAACCAGGATGATAAGGAAAAAAAGATAAACACATGGTCTGTGTAAGGAATGGTACAGTATTCTGCAGTCACAGAATATTTAAATAAAAACTAAACTTAAGAAAAAAATGGCACAAGAATAAAGATAAACTTTTTTTAAACCAATAAACTTCACTCACTATGTTTTTTCCATGTCCACCCTATGCCCAATTTGTGGAAGCTGTGAGATGTGAATTCTAATCCTGAGGTTTACTTGTATGCTATTATCATTTTATTGCTTTTTGTGCAATATCAGTAAAGCAGGTTCCAGTACATGGCTATTTTCATGTAACTAAAAATAGAGATGTATATGTAAAGTAAGTAAAATATTTTTTGTTCATGTGTGAAAAAGAATCCATGCATATGATAAGGAGAGTATCATATGAACCTTTTAAGAACTTATTTCTCTCATTTCATTAATCCCATTAGTTCTAAACGTGTTCGAGTCAGATTAAAATTAGCTATCTGAAGGATCTGAAAGGTGACTGTGCTTGCCTGTGTCTGTACTAAGACTGCCTCAAAAGCCATTAGAATAAGAATTAGCAAGTGTGTGAAATATACTTTGATGCCAGACAAAGATGTAATTACCAGCCCAGGTCGCAGCATTACCACCAGGAGGATTTGACATAAAAACTCCTTCTTCTGCCTTTCTGCTGATACTAAGTTGTATGGAGTCTGATTGCCAAACTAGCTTAACGAAAAAGACCTTTTCCCTACCCATACAGAGAGTATGACTGCTTGAAGCATTATTTTGCTAGATTGTTAACTTAGCTGTTGGATCTCAGCTGTCTCATTCAGGAACTATATTATTTGCTTGTATTGAGACAGGAATGCTATTTGTCTCACCAGCTGACACAAGATGAAACTGTAAATAAATGTGGGATAGGTTTTCAAGATTACTTTCCGGGCCCCTGTAATAATATCTCACTTCAAAGCCTCCACTAAAGGTTTAAATGTACCTCATGTTAAATATTGGTAGTTTGACCTACAGTAGACTTTGGGGGAGGGGGTGCATTGTACCAGTCTTGGGTATGCATCACAGTCATTTGATAATGTAGATTTGTTTTATGGTGAAAGCAAATTTGAGATTTTTATGGATTTGTTTAACTTTTACAAACTGTATGTAGTATCATGAGCACATACATGCTGTGATTGTGAAAGAACAATTCTCCATACTGACGTGGTACTCTTTGCTTGTTTGGCTCTTTGAGAATGATGCCAGTACAAAATATTCACGTTTTGTGTGTGTGTGTGTGTGTGTGTGTGTGTGTGTGTGTGTGTGTGTGTGTGTGTGTGTGTATATATATATATATATATATATATATATATATATATATATATATATACACACATATATATATATATATATATATATATATATATATATATATACATACATATATATTACTTTTTCTCAATGATTTTAGTGGTGATTAATAATAAGCACAGATAAATGTGTTCACTGTTTTCTATTTCTATCACACTCACTGGCTATTATTCAATATGAATTCATACACTAAATAATGTTGATACCTGAACAGGCTCGTAAACAAAATGGATATAGATGGCAACCCACTGATACCTCTTTTTATCAACCCAGCCTCAAAACGAGTAATGAATCCTTAACAACTAGCATATTACACCTATGGGCACAACTAGAAGTTTTGTATGTTATCTTAAGCCCAGTATGCAAACTAAAAGGAATACGATACTGTAGGGCTACACTAATCACCAAAAAGGAAGGTTTGCACTAAAAGGAAAGTCCACAGCAGCTCCTGGAAGCAAAGACATAGTCAGCTGAACCACAACAAACAACTTTTAATAAATTTCCAAAAGACCAAATGAGCTTCTGCCGAAAAATACAGCAAAGAATATACTAACCGTTCACTTCATTAAGTGCTTTCATTCTGGTAAAGTTCCATGGACTTCAACAAAATTGAAATAAGAAAACTGTGTCATAGTTTTTTTATAACCACTTGTTACAATACTAATTAAAATCTTTCAAAATGTACATAAAATACACACAGAATTAAAATCTATCCAAACATGAATGTCAACTATTCTAAAAATGACAATTTACAATGTAATTGACATAGAAATTAATCTGAAAATCAATACAATCCAATAAATGTTTATAGGTTGCATAAAAGTACCACTGAACAAGATACACTTTAATAAATACATGTACTACAATAAAAAAAAAAATCACAATTTCACAGCTCTCAGCTTTAGAGCTTGGGTGATTTTCATTTAAACTTGGTGGGTTAAAAGTGTTAAATCTGAGCTACCATATCAGCTCTATGTATCCCAGTTTGTTCTCCCAAGCCACACCTCTTACATCCCCTCCTAGGTTCTCAACAATAAAAAAATAAGAATCTTTTAAAATTTTGACAAGTTCTGGAGTGTTTGTAAACGACCTTGTTCTCATTTTTATTGAGGATATCGTAATTCTGTTTGTAAATTCTCTTATGAAAGGTCCTTTCTGTTTTACGTATGTAAAAATTGGAACAAGTGGTGTAGAAAGCAAAATGTACTACACATTTATTTTGATAGTTCCCTGACTTAGGCTTAATAACTAAATGTTTCACATTGCCCAAGTACCATGTGTTACCTAAGTGCATAAAAGGCCATTGTTTACAAAATTTATATCTTTTTGTTCCGTCATTCACTTTTCCCTCTTTGTAAATTCTAACATTTTTTTATATTCCTATCAGTCTTAAATACAAAACATAGGACAGCACCCATTGTGTCATTAACCAATTCATTTGCCTTAGCAATGTTCCATTTCCTCTTTATTATATTCTTAAATTTCCCATTCTCAGTATTGTATTCCACTACTAAGGTTCATTCAAAGGAATTTTGTCCATCATTGACCTTTGGCTCACCAACTCCTTTCTGGGCATCTCTTTCTAAACCCACTCCTAGGATTGGTGGTAAATCTGAAGTTCTTCTTTCTTTAATCTCTTTTGCTATGCCTAACAACAGTCGTTTAAGATACTTTCCATCTAAAAACATGTCAAACCTACTTCTTATACTCAGTAATTAAATTATTATCCTCTAAAATCATGAAAGTGGATTTTCTGTATATAGTAGATGAAAACTTTTCATCACACCAACATATCTTTGTATCCAAACAGTTCATTTGTGTTTTTATTAAAACAATGTATACATTTCAGGAACATAATGGTTTCATGCATGAAATGTAACAAATAAATTCACTTCATGTACTGGCCCTGTCCATAGAATAAAACTATTATCTAGATATCTGAGATTTAATGACCAGTTATTTCCATGTACACAATGTAACATGTGCCTTTTATTCCAAGAATACATAACCAAGTTGGCTTATAACAGGGCATAAACTGCCCCCATGGCAATTCCCTTTATTTGTTGGAACATTTCTCCTACAAAGAAAATGTAGTTGTTACAAGGTATTGTTTCAACCCACTCCATCAAAATTTTGATGTCATTGTTAGTCAAAAATTAAATTTTAATGCTAATAAGGCATTATGAAACAATTCCATACCTTCCTGTAATGGGCGACAACTAATTAGGTCAATCATGTTGATGGTTAATAACCAGTTAAGTTCTACCCTAAATCTGGAGTGGGACAAATGATGAATTGAGCTGTATACTGGCAAGAGTAGCCTATCTACTTACATGGCTACGAGGTAGATTTTAGAACCTTAGGCCACTGGAATCAGCCTAAACAGAGGGTTCTTAAGGCTTTTGTGCACTGTGGGGAGTCTTGGGTTCTGATTCAAAAGAAAGTGAAAAGTCCCTTTATCAATCACATCTTGAGAGAACAATAATCTAATAAAAATTCCTCTTTCTTTTATACTAATATTTATTTAATTTCTTGATATATCCTAAAAGGTATCCTAGATATGCAAGATATTAAACATAGCACTACAGTAGTCTTGTTGGGTTTCATAATCCTAAATTAGTTGTTACCTTTAAGGTTATATAGTTCACGTTCCTTAAAACTGAAATTACTCTGCCTGCATTTTGTTTTCTTTTGATTTAGAATATAAAAATCATTGATACATGCTCTTTCAAATGGTTTCATGAACAAATGCATAGCGGGAATAAATATACTTTTTTTCCTGTTGGCCATATTATTCCTATTGAAACTGTTAGCACAGTGTTCTTTATAAAATAGAGCTAAATTGATTTCTTGGTATATAGTTTCAGTTCTAGAATTGCATCTGTAATAGTGGAGGAATGAGTATGTACAAATAAAAATCCTTTTGCAAATAAAGAGAAGAACTCTGGGGTGATTTATAAATGGCTGTAGTTAATGATGCTAAAGCCATTGTTAGTAAACCAGATGCTTGAATGTGGTTCCAAAGGGCGTGTGTTTTCAGTAGTTCTCTCATTGATTGAACCTAAAAAATGTTCTCTCCCTCTTCCCCTCCCCCCCCCTCGACCATTCCAAGAGTTGGTCACATATTTGTGTTGTATTCTCAAAGAGTGGGGGGAAATTCTGAGTTTTTTATTGTATTTTCAAAGGGTGGTGGGAAGTTTTGTGTTTTTTTTTTCACTGTTTTGGTTCGCTTATCTCTCTGACCTGCCAAGAGAGGGTTATTATGCCAACCTTCACAGAATCTACTGGCACAAAATCTGAATTGTCCAGAAATTCATTATGTCTCTGTATCTGCAAATCATTGTAGTTTGAAAGTCACCTTTGATGTTAACAGAAAATGATGATGTCAGTGTTGGATGTGCTAACTTCTTCCTATATCGCTGCGGATCCCAATGGATCATATGTATTTTCCTTTTCTAAACAACTACACAGTGCCTATCAACCCTAGTGACTGCTTGCCCATGCTTTGTTTCAAAAGTGCTAAATAATAAACCATCTTTAATTTTCCTCTTTAGGTCATCCATGTCCATTAATCGCCATCTTCTTTCGGCTCTCCCTGTTAGGGGTCGCCACAGCGGATCATCTGTTTCCATTTCTTCCTGTCCTCTGCATCTTGCTCTCTCACAGCAACCACCTGCATGTCCTCTGTCCCCACATCCATAAACCTTATCTTAGGCCTTCCTCTTTTCCTGTTACCTGGTAGCTTCATCCTTAGCATCCCAGTATACTCAGCATCCCTCCTCAACACATGTCCAAACCAACGTAATCTTGCCTCTCTGGCTTTGTCTCCAAACCTTCACAACCTGGGCTGACCCTCTAATATATGTATTCCTAATCCTGTCCACCCTTGTCACACCCATTGCAAATCTTAACATCTTTAACTCTGCCACATCTAGCTCAAACTCCTGCCTTTTTGTCAATGCCACTGTCTCCAACCCTTATAACATAGCTGGTCTCACTACCCTCTTGTAGACTTTCCCTTTCACTCTTACTGGTACTCATCTGTCACAAATCACTCCTGACACTCTTCTCCACCCAATCAGTCCTGCATGTACTCTCTTCTTCCCCTCTCTTCCACACTCACCATTACTCTGAACTATTGATCCCAAGTATTTAAATACATTCCACCTTCACCACTTCTACTCCTTGCATCTTCACCATTCCTCTATCCTCCCTCTCATTCACAGACATATATTCTGTCTTAGTCCTGCTGGCCTTCATTCCTCTTCTCTCTAGAGCATATCTCCATCTCTCCAGGGTCTCCTATACCTGTTCCGCACTCTCACTACAGATCACAATGTCATCTGCAAACATCATAGTTCACGGGGACTCCTGTCTGATCTCGTCTGTCAACATGTACATCACCAGTGCAAATAAGAAAGGGCTCAGAGCTGATCCTTGATGTAATCCCACCTCTACCTTAAACGCATCTGTCACTCCCACCGCAGACCTCACCGCTGTCACACTACCCTCGTGCATATCCTGTACCACTCTTACATACTTCTTTGACACTGCCAACTTTCTCATACAATACGACAACTCCTCTCTAGGCACCCTGTCATATGCTTTCTCTAAGTCTACAAAAACACAATGCAACTCCTTCTGACCTTCCACATCCACTAATATAGATCTAATTTTCCCATTGCTGAAATGAATCATGGCATTCATTAAATCAAAGCCATGTCTGTCAAATAAGGAAACCATCTCACAGTAAAACTCTGAGTCTGTCTGAACTCATTTGGAAACTTGGAAACTCTCAAGCCTTGCTGCACAGTCTTAAGATTTAAACATTTTAATAAGTGGCCATTTTCAGTGTGTAAACTCCTCAGTTTAGTCAGTTTCTTTCCAAGCAAACTGATCAAACTGTCCAAAGATATATACTCTCATTGCTCAATCCTTTGTTCATTATCATTAACAATATTGAAGTGAAAAGTCTTATGAAACTACTCTGCATAGTTAAATTCAACTGTACCAACATGTGTAGGATCACCAGATTCTGCATAGGATCACCAAATTCTTTTCAATACTGAAACAAGAAACAGCACATCAGTGTTGTTCCACACTGCTGTGTTGAGTGCTTGAAAGAGGCACCCTGCCGCACTTTGAGTTAATATTTGGTCTTTTGGGCATTTATTAAAAGTTGCCTGTTGAGGTTCATATGGCTATGCCTTTGCTTCCTTGAATTGCTGTGGACTTTCTTTTACTGCAGACCTTCTTTTTTTTGGTTATTAGCCAAGCCTAATATGGATAAAATAAAACATTTGGAGTTTCTAGATATACTTGACTCAAGGATCCTGATTCCAAAAGGATTGCTTTCAGTGTAAGTCACCACTTACACTGAGAGCAGACTGAAAATACTTCCCCCAGCTATCAGCAAGAATCAGGTGCTGGCAGTGCTATCTAAAGCCAAGAACACCACCTCCATGAGCCCCAAAACATCCCCAGTTGCCTTCTTAACAGTCTAAAACATGATTTATCAGGACCACTTGAGGCACACTTTAACTACCGCCTTGAATCAGGCTATATTCAAGTGAATGGAGGACTGCAACAGTCTTTCCCTCCACAAGGGTGAACAATCAACTGACCCAGGGAACTACAGACCCATCAGTCTAACAAGACAATATGGAAAGCCATGGAACAAATATCATAGAAATGATAAACAAGGACACTGACAACCTACAGACACTGGTTCCATTCCAATTTGGCTTTGCTAAGAGAAGATCATGCCTTCTTAACTTGGTAGACTTCTTTGAGAGGGTCGCCAAGGCAATGGTCAGGGATAAACTACTGCATACTGCATATCTTGACCTGGCTAAGGCACGAGATACAATACCCCACTCAGGCATTGTTGTAAGCTGTATGAGCTAGTCATTAATCCTTACATAATTTGCTAGGCTACCAGCTGTGTCACAGACTGGACCCAAGAAGTCAAGATCAGTGAGACCACCTCCATCAAGAGACGGTCACCAGAGGACTACCCAGGGCTCTGTGCAGGGTCTGCTTCTGTTTGGCATCTACTTCTCGGATGTCAGAGCTAATGTTCTAAGGCCTCTGGCTCAACAAGTTTGCAGATAACTGTAAATTGGGAGCTACTATAGATTCCCCCTAGACAGCAGCATCTTGCAACTTTGTTTAACACCGAAAACTGACTGGTGGCAAAGCCATGGCCTAAACCTCAAAGCCAAAAAATTGCATTATAATGCCCTTTGGGAAACTATCAACTCAAGTTAATTACTCCATTGATAAAATACCCCTAAGAGTCAACCCAGTAGTAAGGGATCTGGGAACATATGTAGACAGCAATCTAGCCTTTGGCCAACATGTAGCTAGCTAAGATAATAAAACCATTCTATGTTGCCCAACTTATTGGTAAGATTTTGGCATTAATGTCCAAAGAAGTTATAGTACCACTCTACTCAGCCCTATCACTGAATACAATGCCCCTTTGGCATATATCTAACCATAACTTGCAACAGTTGGAACACACACAAAAGTTTCTCACTAGGAGAATTCAGGGCATGAATACTCTGTCCTACACTGATCACCTAAAGGCTTTGTCTCTGTATTCAGTCTCCAATAGACTGCTGAGAGGACATATTTGCCTGGCATACAGAAATTCTTCAGACCCAGCCCTATTGGAACTGTTGCACATATGCAAAACAAACAGCACCAGAAACACTAGAGCTAGGGGTCTGAATTTCACTTGTGACATAAACAGAACATGCTGGAGAGACAGATATGTATTCCAAAGGATCCCTGCACAATGGAATAAGCTCCCCATCTATGCAAAACAGAAGTCATCCCTGAGCCTGTTCAAATGAAACTTTGACAACTGGATGGGAAATCAGAAATGTATCCCCAGTATGGCCCCCATGCCCCTTATGGACTGAAGCCTTGAATAAAGAAAGTATTATCTTAGTATCACCCTACAAATCCTTAGTTACCGCCCTACTAACATGCCCCCCTCATTAAGATGCCCATAATACTCAGGACCCAAATGGTTTGGGGTACATGAGTAGGCTTGTAAGAGTCCCAGTGGTCATTAGCCTTGTAAAAACCTATGACCCTATGATAGCAGGCATATTGGAATCTGGCCCCTGTGCAAGCCTGTTTATAGATAGACCTTACAACGAAGTAAGTCAGTTATACCAAGAACATGTCTTTTGGAATCAGGGCAAACTTACACTGAGAGCAACTCTTTTTGAATCTGGCCCAAGATTGCCCCATGAAAGCTAATTCTCCTTGGTGATTTTAATCAACCAGGCATAGCTTGAGAACATCTTGTCCCAAAGCTGAATTTTCTAGAAAGTTTATTAATATAATCTGCTTCTGTAATATGGTTCAGTTGGTAACTGATAACACAAGGAAAACTAAAATTATGCATTTATTATTAACAAATGGCCAAAATTTAATTACTAACTCCTTAGATTTTGACATTATGACTGTAAAAACTATTTTTATTAAGTTTAAAACTTCTAATTATAACAAAATTGATTATAATCACATCAGACAGAGAGAGATAATTAAAAATATAAACTGGAATTTGGAGGCATTAAATATTGGATGTGGCTATAATACCTTAGAGAGGATGTTAATTAATGATCTGCCGATAACTTATGTTACTAATAAAGCTTCTAACAAATTTTCTTATTGGTAGAATAGAAATCTGTTAAGATGTTGTAGGAAACAGAGGATGCTTTTTGGAAGTATAAAAGTCCCCCACTCAGCAAAACAAGAGAGTTATAAATAGAATAACTAAGGATTTAAATAAAATAAAGGAGTGTAAATACAACTTATAAAGCTTGCCTCTTCAAGCACTAAAAAGAATTATTATAAATATATTAATTCCCACAGGAAACGTTGACTTATTGATTGATCCAAATAATACCATTGTCTACACAGAACTTCTACTGTACCAGGGATCTGTTAGTCCAATATGTAAGAATGGAAAAATCATAGATATGAATAACTATCACCCTATATATTTGATATCTGTATTGGGGAAATGTTTTGAAAGGTGTCTTGCTGAACTTTTTGCACAAGATAGAACATTAAATAATTTGTATGACCTGCATCAGCATCGCTTTAGTACTGGAAAATCTACGTTACCTAACTTAATTGAATTGTAAGACCATGTTGTTACAACAATATACCTTGGTATGTCTGCTGTTATCATATATTTAGATTTAGCAAAAGCCTTTTATACATTACCTCATAAAACTATCCATGATATTCTTCATAAAGACAGTTTAAATCCTTATGTTATTAATTAGATTATACAGTGTCTATCAGGAAGGAGTCAAGTTGTTACTATCCTAGGTGATAGCTCCCTCTGTTTCTTGTCCTTTATCAGAGATTGTCTCACAAGGTTCAGTGCTGCGTCCTTTGTTGTTTAATATTGTTTTTGCAATGTTTCTGACAATACATAATGGATGGATGAACAAATATGCCAAAGATTGCAAACTTGGGTTTGCTGTTATTCAAATGAAGATTATAAAAATATAAATAATTACATGACAGATATATCGACCTTGGATAATAATATTGGCGACATGTTAGTACAGACAATTTAACATCAAAGACTTTGGTAAGAATATCATAAGGGAACCTATTCTAATAAACATTTAACTGAGGTAGCTGATTATAGACAGTAATACTAATTTCAACAAATGTAATATTAACTAAAATGTTAATGACATTATCCACGAAACAGTTAAGTCTGCTGTTGAAAATGTTTTCTTTAAGAGGTCACAGTACATTGTTGAATTGAATAAAACATTTTTTCTGTATTTGTAACAAAGGTCATTTAGCAAAACTTGACTATGTACAATTTAAGTTGACTGAAAAATTACATTTTTGGAGGATCAACATTATGAAGAGAGATGTGGTCATTTCAAGTTGTAATCTGTTATAGATACTTCAGATGGAAGCTTGTTTTTGGTAATGAAGTATTTAGTATTGAAATAAATCAGGCAATATTTGATATTAATATTAATGATAATTGTAAACTTACAAACATAATACTGCATGTTTAAAATAAGGTCTTATAGTGTAGTATAGTACTCAAATGATTCTTAAATTATGGAATGCACCCCAGCCCTGAATATAAAAAAGTTTGAATCTTTTCTATTTTTAAAAGAAATTAGATGCATGGTTTTAATCAAATGAGTATAACTCTTAATTATCTGAAATAGCATTGGACTAAATGCTATATAACAACTTATGAATGAACAAACTTATTGACTATATTCTAAATATCACAATACTTATTGCTATAAAGGCATGACAAAGAAACAGAGCTAAAAAAGAAGAAACAAGACTCAACCTTCAGTCCTGGTTTGAGGAAAATTTTAATTCCCAACATATCTGTAAACTGTCCAGAATTTGTTTGCCCTGTCCCTCATAAAAGGTTTGATTTTCTGGCAAATCAGTGAGGAATACAATTAGTTAATAATGGTAAACATTAGAGTTTAAACGTTCTTGTATTTCAGAAAATGCATGTTGATTTGAAACATATCGTTCAATTAACTTTTTTAAGTAGTATTTAAAAATTGTCCCTGATTTTTGTCTCTCCCTGTCATTATTTTTGTCTTTTTCAGAATTCTTGATCAGACAAGTTGAGCGACATGCTTCACAGAGAGGGTGGTGAGCAGAAGAAATGAAGTTTCAAAGTAGATGGAACAATGTAAGGTAGAAGTAGGATCCAAGCGCAAATGGAGAGGTGGGACCCAAGCGCAAATGGAGAGGTGGGACCCAAGCGCAAATGGAGAAGTGGGATAAATGGGTGAATGTGTAACAGTGTCAGCAATAGGGATGACTAGGTGGGCCCTTAGGTCTTCTTTGTTCTTGACTGTGTGTTATGTATGCATGTAATAGTAAGCATGCTGTATGGACTGTCATGGTACCAGTTACAAACACTATTTTCATCAATGATACTGCTGAAAAACTTTTCTTCATAGATGGTCAGAAAATTTAAAATAGGACTATTGTAGCGAATAAAGTGAAAAGAACCAAAGAAAATCTGGATGAATGATAGCTGCTCTAGTACCCGGGTTTTAATGTGAAAATATTTGCACACTTGAAATGTTAAAACATTTATGCCATCACCTAGCTAATACACCTCCCAGCAGTGTACTAAGAATACCTAAACAGTTGTAATATGCCTACTGTATCGCAGGGATGTTGTCTTATTAACTAATTAAGACCTGTGATTTCTGAACATGCTGCTAAATGTGCTTATATGCAGTAGTGCAGTTAAGGAACAGAAATATGTTAAACATTGACTAAATCCAGAGCAAAATAAAGCATTACCTTTCCTTTAGAGTTTGACTGCTTGTAAATGCCAGAAAATATTTAATTTTGCTGAGCGAACAACTAGTGCAGTGCCACCTTTCACCTCATTTGCCAATGTGCAACCAAAATTAGGGAGTTAAGTTATACACCTCTAACATAAAACGATGAACCCAGAAAATAGCTCTAATATTTATAAAATGGTGGAAGCTCTAGAAACAATGTGAAGGTGGCACTTAAATTTTGGTGTACAGAAGGGAAACCAGCAGGATATGTGATAATGTAAGGATCAAATTGTATAGAAAATGGTAAACCATTCTGATACAGTCATAAGAGGTTTCCTCAGATACTGAAACATACACATGGTGTACAATTTTAGAAACTATACCTATTAAGACATTAACTGAGGGAGTCCAGAATACAGAATGAAGTTAGAAAGGTAACAGCAAATATCTTCCTCAGGATAACTGATGCATGGAGTAGACAATTAATAAGAAAGTAGTGATACAATGTCAGCATCGTTAGACTTCTTGAAAGACCTTTAATAAGTCTTTCAAAAAATGTAAATTAAAATACTGGGGTGAAATCTATGATGGTCATTTAGATTATTTAATGCAGTTTTCTCCCTAAATGAGTTCAATGACATAAATCTGTGGAATTTGTAAGGATAACAGGCTAATTCACAGAGTTCAAAATGTATACTTGAGCTAATTTAAAAGAATTCCAACATTTACAGCAGTGTATCAATAATGCCAGCTGTAGACAGAATTATCAGTCAAATTTGTACCTTAAAACAGTGCAAGGTAAACTAGAACAGTTCAAATGTCTCTAGCAGCCTGGTCACTGAAAGTTGCAAAATACAATTAAAGATACTGGGGAAACAGACAAGAAATAGACACTAGAGGGGTGCAAGTTTAAAGTTTTTAAAGAAGAATGATATGGAAGATCATTCAAGAAAAGCAGGAGGTAAGCATCACCATATTTCAGAACTGAGGGAAAAGATCAGTTATCACTGTCTGGCAAATGACACTGGTGAAAGTAGGAGTTTCATGTTGAAAAGTATCAGCATTATCAAAAATAGTATTTTGGATTTGTCACATCAAAGAAGTTGGATTGTTTTTAAAATGATTTCTGACTTACTGATTTGATTGGAACTTGTATGTCACATGATTTGGAGCCAGTATTATAAAACATCATTATTGTTTAGGGTATTTTCTTTGTTCTGAAGAAGTGTCTGCGTTTCGATAAAGGTGAACTTAATTATCAAACTTAAGTACCAGTGTCCTTCAATTCCATTTTTTTAATTTGATTTTTATCTGCAATTTTAAAGGACTTGAAGGGAAAAAAACAAAGAATGTTTCAAAGACTGTATGTAAAATTACTGAACAAGCTGTGGATTCCAAGATATAAGAATGAAATCCACAGATAGGCCTTTTCTGTTGGTCCTGTTTCATTCTTTAATTTTTTTGATCCATTCTGAAATGCGTGTTTAAAGATTCATAGATTAATAGATTCATAGATTGTTACTAGGCTATTGACCTGGGAGGCCTTTTCTAAGCCTTGTTAATTTTTCCAGAAAGAAAAATTATGTCCTGTATCAGAACAGGACATTGTGAGCTACCTCTGTCCATAAGGCACATGGGTGCCAGGACTGGTGTAAATTTCTTGTTCACCAACCACTGGTCTAGGTTGTTTTTTAAAGTGGGTAATATACAAACTCAGCTTCACATGGATGGGAAGTCTGTTCCATAGGAGGGGCAGTCTCTGGGTGTCTGCAGCATGTTCTGTTTAATTCACAAACAAAATTAAGTCCCTAGGCCTTGTATTTCTAGTACACGTTGACTTACAAATATGTAGGAGATTAATAAGTTTGGGGTTTGTGGATGCCTTGTATGGCAGGCATAGATCACTCCTCAGCAATCTATAGGAGACTGAGTAGAAGGAAAGAGCTTTTAGGTACTCTGCATAAGGCAGGTTTGTTATGCCTTGAATTCTTTTTGCAAGGAACCTCTGAGGTTGCTCTAGTTGCTGCATAAGTCTGGTCAGGTACATACCAAAGGGAGTATTGCACTCTGTGATTGGTCTAATATTTATTTTCTTTGTTTGCTAACATGGTTGATGGCCTGGTACAAGACCCCTTTCAGTCATTTTCTGGGCTAATAGGCTTGACACATAAGTTGTAACTCTACATAACAAACTTACACAGGAAAATGAGCAAAGACATACACAGAGTATGTACAGTGATACAGCCAGTAATAATCTATAGTTAGAGCAATACAACTGAGATACAGAAGAGGGCTCAAATACAAAAAGTCAGGATATAAACAGGCGGCAAGATATATACATTCTAGATACAGCAAAGTATTGTACGTCAACAGTAAGCACTGAATGTCCAGCAGTAGAAGTGTTTTCATTTTTATTCCTTGTTTAGGAATTCTTTTAATATTTTCATAAATATTGATAGATCCTGCAAGAGTGTAATATCAGTTGGTAGGTGTCGAATGTCTCGTGTATTCAAACGAGACACTAAGAATGGGTATGCGTTCAAGTCATTTATTGAACATACACACATCAGGAGCTGTAAATTCTACATATACTTTGTACTTCATTTGCTTACTGACTGACTTGTTTCTTCTAACACACTCGCATGTGCATCTCCATTAAGCTTACACTCACACTGACTGACTACACAAAATGACACTGATTTTGCACATGCTCAGTAACTTATATGCACATGCTCTCTAGCTAGAGTGGCTGACTGGGTTCTATATACACACTGATCTACATCCTCCCTCTATAATTTTGTTCAACATTGCAAAATACAAGAACAAGGGCATATTTAAGAGCTAGACATTATTTCAGCATTTCAACAAAACATAACTGATTTCAAGTCCAAGTCGCTGTGTATATAGGATTGGGTTTGAAAATTCTACCCGATCTGGTTATGTAGAAATTCTGACAGGGTTTTGCAACAGGGACAGTCTCTGGGAATTCATTCAGTACTGGAACATGTGAGGTTACATCAAAGCTGTTTGAAAAAAGCACACTCGGCTTTTGAATTTGAACAGATGTTGAGTTACTCTGGAAATTAGAGTCATTGGCACAGGCAATCTGCTGTGGCACTGGTTCTGAGACAGGTAACAGATATTTACAATTCCTTCTGTAATACATTAATTCAGATTGTATAATGTAAGATCTCTGTTCCTCACAAATGTCCTTCAGGATTCCTACACGATCATGACTATTGGATGTTTGCATTCTCACTTCTCCTTGTAACAATGGTTAAAGAGCTTTGCTAGTTTTATCATAGTATAACTTTTGTGACTGACATTTTCTCAGAAGTTGAGCCTTGGGCACTCTATTATTCTTTATGTGTGGTACTGACAATTGTTTGCTGATTGGAATAGTTGACTGTGTCTGTCTGGACATCAGTCTTTGAACCGATGAACCAAGCAAGTTGTCTATAGGAATGTTTCTGAGATTGAGTAAGTTAAGGAAAACATTGCAACCATCTCTCTTGGATTTCTCCAACAAATGTTTTGCACTCTGAACTGCATGTCAAGCTAACCCATTGGCTTGTGGATACCCAGGACTACTGCTAATATGGACAAAGTCCCAAGACTCAACAAATTTATTGAACTGCTGACTAGTAAACTGTACACCATTGTCAGATGTGACTGTGTGTGGACTACCATGGACAGAAAAATGTCTCTTCAATTTTGAAATGACTGTGCTGGACATCAGGTTAGGAAGTAGGTCAATTTCAAACCAATATGAGTAGGAGACTACTAAAACCAAGTAATGTTTACCATTCCATTCAAAGATATCTGTAGCAACTCTCGACCATGGTAATTCAGGAATCCGGTGTAGATTAAGTGGTTCTTTTTGTTGATGCAGTTTGGTGCTATTACAAACTGAACATGCTGGAGTTTTCTTCTCTATCTCTTTGGACATAGAAGGCCAAAATATGATGTATCTTGACCTTCTTTTAGCTGAATTAGTACCTGGGTGACCACAATGCAACATTTTGATATATTGCTATTGTAAGGCTTTAGGAATTACCACTTTTGGATCTTTCATGATGATTACATCTTCCATCACGGAGTTCATCGCTGTAAGGAAAATACTGCTGAATGTCAAGTGGTAATCTGATTTGTCATGCTGGCCATCCTCGACCAATAACATTTTTCAGCTTCTGGAGAATTGAGTCTGAAGCTGCGTGATTTCTTAGTTCTTCAAGCTGTGATGACGAAAAATTTCTGACTTCCATTACTTCAAAGTCTGTTGTTTCATTTTCATACTGCTCAGTCATGGGGGTGCATGACAAAGCATCAGCAAGGTGCAGGTGTTTTGTAAACAATATTGAAATTGAACTTTTGGTGGAATTTTAACATCATGTATTGTAATCGGTCTGAGGCTGTATGTATTGGCTTTTTCAAAATTGTCACTAGTGGTTGGTGATCAGTCTCTGTTTGGATAGGTCTGCCATAAATATAATCATTGAACTTCAAACATGCAAACACTACTGCCAAAAGTTCTTTCTCTATTTGTATATAATGCATCTCTGAGTTAAAGTTCTTGATGCATAAGCAACTGGTATACCTTCTTAAAAACATGCTGCACCAAGGCCGTACCTTGAAGCATCACAAGAAAGAGATACAGGTTTGTGAACATCATGATATTCAGTGTGGGTGGACTGGCAATTCTCTTCAGAATTTCAAATGCTCTTTGATGTTGTTCCAACCAGGACCATTGCAAGTCAGCTCACTCACATCTGGGACAAGCTTTCCTAAATAGTTGACTATACCTAGAAAATGTAAAGATGTGACATTCTCTGAAAATGGCATTTTAACAGTTGCTGTTTGCTTTGATGGCTCTGGTTGTAAGCCAGAGCTGTTAAACAAATGTCCCTCATAAGTAACTTCTTTCAGTTTGAATTTACATTTCTGAGGATTCAGTTTAAGATTGACTTCACGTGCATGTTCTAGAACTTTCCTGAGATTTCTATCATGTTCATCTTTACCATTACCTCTAATGATAATGTCATCTGTTATAATAGCATATGGATAACCAGCAAAAATTTGTCCCATGGCATTTTGGAAGACTTCACTGTCAGAATGGATTCCAAATGGCATTCTCAAAAGTCTGTATCTACCAAATTGTGTACTGAATGTAATTAACAATGAAGATCTGCAATTCAGAGAAATTGGCCAAAATTAGCTTTTTTTGCGTCTAAGAATGAAAAAAATCAGTGAAATTTGATATGAGACCAGCTACCTCTTCTACTGTACACATTGGATGATGAGGATGATTAAGTGCTTTGTTCAAGTCTCTTGGATCAATACATATTCTAATGTCATCTGAGCTTTTCTTTTGAGCTACGACCATGGAGGATACCCATTCAGTCGGTTCTTTTTCTGGAGTTTATGACACCTAAATTCACCATTTTGTCTAGTTCTGCTTTTACTTTACTCTGTATTGATACTGGAATCTTCTGTGAAGGGTCTGACAACTGGACTTACTTCATAGTTGAACTTCATATAATATGTGTCTGGAAGTTTACCAAGCTCGTCTTTGAAAATATCAGTGTAGTCACTAAAAATACTCTGTGTAAAACAGTCATTGTTATTCATACTTATATGGTGAATCTCTTTATTAAATGAATTCTATCCCATTCTCAGACTGTCTTTGAGGCCTAACAGTGACTGTATGTCTCTTTTGACTACGTAAAATTGCAAGTCATAGCTGTTTCCTACAGAATGGCATGAAAGAATTACTGTACCATCAGTTTTAATCTTTTCACCACCATAAGTAACTCTTTTTGTAAACTTTGCAGAATCAAGTTTCTCACCACCTTTTACTTTAGCAAACATTTGTGCTGATATAACATTGCACTTAGACCCAGTGTCTACTTTAAGCTTTTTTTTCCCCATGAATTTGTACAGTACAAAATATGTCACTGTTTGCTGACAACTGATAATCTACTGTATTAACTGTTTCCATCAATCACAGAGACACCATCAACACTGACAGTTCTCTCACAGGTCTTGTAATTTGCTACAGTCTCTATCTGATCTATTTGCTTCTTCAGATATTCTCTTTTAACATAAGTCTGTAACACTTTAGACTTGCAAAGCCTTTTGAAATTATTTTTACATTTGTGACATTGCTGACCAAAAGCTAAACAGTTTTCCTGTTTAGGTTCATGACTGCCGCCACAATTACATCAGTTAACAATGAGGTTGGTTGTGGCACTACCTCTCGGTTTATATTTCTTTTTCATCTTAAGTTTCTGATGCACACTATCAATATTCACACTAGCAGATACTGCAAACATGCTTTTCTCATTTGTAAGCATACTTGTATGCTTTTCTGTAATTTCATGTATTTGGCAAATCTCAATGGCTTTGTTCAATGTTAATTCACTATCTCGAAGCAAAATCTTTCTCACTTTATCATTATTAACACCACATACAAAAAGATCTTTTATCAACTCATCTCGTAGATCACCAAATCTACATGTTTTTGCTTTTTTTCTTAAGTGGGTAATATATGCTGCAACAGTTTCCCCAGGCTTTTGATTTCTTTTGTAAAGTTTGTGCCTTTCCATTGTAATATTCGTTTGAGGGTTACACATTTCTCTAAATTTACATTTTAAGCACTCAGGGTCTTCCTGCATTTCAGCCAGTATCACAATATGGTGGTTTCTCCCCTGCTTACAAAACAGGTGTATATACAAATGAACATTCTCACTCAATGGCCACTGGGCCAGCTAAATTGTAGAGTATAAATGCTCTTGTACATGTGTCTTTATCAGAGAATGCAGCCTGTATGAAAATATCATATTCTTACTCAAACATTCACAAATTCCCAGCAATATTATTATTAAACACCAGTGGTTCAGGTCTATAAAATTTTTAAATACATCCGAGGTTATTTGAAATACTTTAAATATTATGCCACTGTCTTGGACATTTCGAAGATCTTGGAAATTATTTTAATACGTTGAATGCTATGCCACATGTTTGGTGACTGAAAATCATTTGAAACAAATTTAAGTACCTTCAAATAACTGCTGAGCTATTTCTGAGTTCACTCCTGGATATTACTCCATTTCTAACTGCGTGTCTCATGGTTTGCAAGCTGCTAAAACGTTGGATCCCATTCTGACACCTTGTCACATTTTTCGTGTATTCAAATGAGACTGAGGCTGGGTATGCGCTCAAGTTATTTATTATACATACACACATCGGGAGCTGTGACTTGTACATATACTTCATACTTCATAATATGCTTACTGACTGACTTGTTACTTCTAACACACTCACATGTGCATCTCCATTCAAGCTTCCACTCACTCTGACTACACAAAATGGCACTGATGTTGCATGTGCACTGTAACATATGCACATGCTACTAGCTACAGTGGCTGACTAGGTTCAATATACACACTGATCTACAGTAGACACTTCCAGGATGCTGGGGCT